>NC_056725.1:1666335567-1666498067 GCF_019279795.1 Protopterus annectens
CATATATTATAACAACCAAAACAAACAAATAAACAAAAAAATAATATAACCAAATACAAAAAATTATAAATATATTATTTTTTTATATATATATTTATATACACATTCCCATAAATCTAATACGTTTCAAAACAATCTATTTTAAATTTTATCCCAATTATCCTTTAAAAATCTTTTTATTTTTTTTTATTTTTCATTTTTTCTTCAAATAATTTACTTTTAAATTATTTTTTTTAATTTGAATTTTGTAAAGCCCCCCAAAATGTATATCATATTTGGATTACATATTTATTATAATTGGGTTTTACTTTATTTTATAAAAACCTGGTTTTTGTATATTATAATAAAATAATAACTCCCAAATAAAAATTTAAATAAAAAAAAATAATTTATAAAAAATTATATTAGATTTTTTAGTATTTATAAAAAAAAAAAAATTAAAAATTAATGTTATTTCCCGTATATAATCTTTCCCCTTTCCAATTAAATTTTAAATATAAAATTTGAGAAAATTTATTTTTCCAAATAAAATAATTATTTTTAAATTTATATTAAAAAATTTTTTTTTTTTTTTATTTTATGTTAAAATAATTAAATATAAAATTATTTTATTAAATTTATGAAAAAAATATTAATTTTTATTAATTGTTGTAAATATTATTTTTTTTATCTAAATTATATTTTAAAATTTTCTTATTAAAAAACAATTTTATAAATATATTAATTATTTTTTTTTTTTATTTAAGTTCAATTTATTTTACATTCCCAAAAATTAGGGATTAATAACATACGAAAAATTTTTTTTAAACAAAAACTTTTTAAAATTAAACTTGGGGTTTGTATATCAAAATCCCTTTTGTTATATATTAAAATATTTTTATTATATATATTTAATATATTTTAAATTTAAATTTATATAAAATTTAAATAAAAATTTATTTTTATTTTTTTTTTATTTAATTTATTTTAATTTTTTAAAAATAATGGATTTTGATTTTTGGGTTTTAAAAAATTTATTTTTTACCAAAAAAAAAAAAAAAAAAAAAAAAAAAAAGAAAAAAAAAAAAAAAAAAAAAAAAAAAAAAACAAAAAAAAAACACAAAACCAAAAAAACAAAAAAAAAAAAAAAAAAAAAAACAAAAAAAAAAAAAAAAAAAAAAAAAAAAACAAAAATAAAAAAAAAAAAAATTTTTTTTTTTTTTTTTTTTTTTTTTTTTTTTTTTTTTTTTTTTTTTTTTTTTGCTTTTTTTTTTTTTTTTTTTTTTTTTTTTTTTTTTATTCTTTTTTTTTTTTTTTTTTATTTTTTTTTTTTTTTTTTTTTTTTTTTTTTTTTTTTTTTTTTTTATTTTTTTTTTTTTTTTTTTTTTTTTTTTTTTTTTTTTTTTTTTTTTTAACAAAAAAGGTTGGTAGGGCCAAAAAACCCCAAATTAGGGAGAAAAAAAACCAAAAAGGCAAATTTTACCATTCTTTTTCCTTTAAATTTCCTTGGTTTTAGAAAAAACCAAAAAACCTTAAACCAAAAAAAGATTTGGGAACCCCCTGAACAAAGGAACTAATCTGATGAGACAGGCAAGATCTACCTGGATTAGCCATTCCTTCGACTAGTACTTGTACACACACACACACACACACACACTCCCTTACCAAACTGTGGTAACTGCTTCATCCCAGTCCTTCCTGTATCACCTGGGAAGTCTGTCTTCGGTCTGTCCAAGGGCATCTGAGCCCAGATTGTCCTGGGCAAATGAGTATGGGTCTGAGAAATGTATTGTTGAGGTCCAAGATAGAAACTGAGACTCTTCAGCTCTTGCTCAGCAATGCTGCTATATTGAGGGATCAGAAGCAGCTTGCCTTTCTGTTTGTATGTTTATGTTAACAGGGGGCAATGGAGGAGGTCTCCCAAATGGAGACAAATTCCATGCTTTATTCAAGACTCTTCCTAATGCCCAAGAAAGACAGTCCATGGTGACATTTTTGGATCTCCCCACACACGTCCGTCTCTGTAGAATACCCTCTGCATCCTTTCCTTTTAGTGCTAAATGTCATTATCTTGTTCAAACACCTTTGTGTATCTGTATTCAAAGAACACAAGTTTCCTGCAGTACAGTTCACGTGACTGCATTTCCCAATTCACTTCCTTGCCTTTTTGTCTGTGCTATTCCCCAAGTCTTAGTTTATGTGTGGTAGTCACCTTCCTGAAAATTATGGGTATATACACCTAGACATATCTTGACTGCTGAGAAATTGCATTCTGTGTAGATTCTTTCTAGGCTGTCTGAGAAGCTTGGGGCTTTGTCAGTGAGTCAAAATCCAGTTTGTCTGATGCCAGGTATTAACAATGCATTGTTCTGGGCCACCTTGCATACGTATGCATGCAGGGCCTCTCTACCCATGGATGCAGTCAAGTTAAGATTCTGAAACCTTGCCTTGAGTAGGTAAAAAGGTCTTCCAAGATAAGAAGGGATCTTAGGTTGCTTGGATTCCTGGTCTTGTTTATCCTTGTACCTCTCCAGATTCCACATGAGCAAAATACAGTGGTGTTTCCAGACCGCACTCCCTTCTGTTGGACAAGGAATTCATCTTTTGCAACCAATTGGAACAGAGTTGGTAGGCAGCACAAATAATGGAGAACACAGGCATGACATTCTCCCTATCTGGTGAGAAACCAAATCCTAACCAGAGATGCACCCTGACAAAGCCTTTGGAGGGGTGGCGGGGGGCGGTGGGGGCTGCATCTGTCAGTGTAGTGTTGATAACAGATTGACTTCTGTTGAGAGGCATCTTCACATTAGTTTAAATGAAATTCTAGCAGTAATTAAAGCTGTTGAAGTCTTGGACTGTTTTCTTAAGAGAATCCCTTTCTGAGACTGCACCATGGTAATTTGGCACATAAACAGAGTGAGTAAACTAGTTTCCATGTCTGCAAAGCTAACCTGCATAGTCACCCAGGAAGACATGACCATCAGAGCCAGTTATCCCTTCAGAGTTCAACCAGATGAGATTTGCAGAGCAGGACTTTAACCGGTAGTCACAAATTGTGATTAAGGTCAGCTTGGTAGCTACTCGCCAACAGATGGTTACCAGATCTAGACATGCTCACCTCCTGAGAGCACCACCATGCGCCTTAATTTTGCATAAGGCTGCCATGCTGTAGCACCCAGTAGTGGAGTATTTCCTGTTCCATGGAGTAACCGCTTCCTTTGCATTTTTTGTATTAAAATTAGCTTAATTCCTCAACTATCTGCCTGTAGCAGTTATATACTGTATTACTAATGCTTTAAATACCCAGAGAACCAATTTCACCCATCAGTTAAATCACTCCATTTTGCAAAAACCATCCAGTACTTTCAGTTCATGAATAACACCACTGTTAATAGCATAATCAGTACAGTGCTTTCTACAGCATGTACTTCACACAAGTTTCATACTTGTAAGGCATCTTTTAACCTTTATGATAAAGTGCAAATCCTTGTCCCCAAGCTGAAACGTACAGAAAAAACTCGGTATTTTAAAATCCTTTTAGTAATTTCCATTGTGAACTGCTGCAGGGCTAGTGACTATTTCTTTTAATTTCCCCTATTTGTTCTTGTTTATATACACTTCTGTTTACGTGTAATACTTATGGGCAGTATAGTTTGCATACTACCACTTGTAACTATCTTTAGATTTTACTGATTCAAATGCAGGACCGTTTGTCATGCTGATTCATATTGTCTCAGTATTCTGTCGTAACAGCCATTAAATTCTCTCCATCACTCAAGCCACCATCTTAAAAGGCTCTTGTCAGTTTTTAAGAAGAGCAGAAACCAGTCTCATTGAGGCATGGGATTCTTTAACCACCTTTTCCTGCTTATGGAGACTGTTAGATGAGTCCAGTTTTGGGCAAAAGCTATTATCAAGGGCAAACTTAGTTGCACAAGTTGTACATAGTGATTTTCTGTGATGAATGTCCCTGTTGCCAACTAATGCCCATTTGGTCTGTGATGGATTCCTTCTGGGAGGTCATGTCTGGAATCTGCATGTGAGATTATTTTTTTCAGTCCACTCGTAGTGGGTACAAATTTCCAGTACAGGGTGCTGCCTTTAGGTCTGTCCTGTATTTGCAGAGTGTTGGATGTTCGTGTTTCACTGTTGCAGTCATCACATTTGGGTTATCTGCCTGCAGGTAGCCTTCAGCCGGCCTGAATACCAGAGTCTTGGATTCCTGCATCGGATGCTGTCTCCTCTTCCATGACGTCAGGTCATCAGGGGTATAAACATGCAGCTGACGCCATTACATCAGTTTCTTGCCGTGTGGTGCCTGAAGCAGTTCGCAAGTGCCGGTTGGCCGACTTCTGAAATTTTTTTTTTTTTTTTTGTTTCAGAACTGAAGTCTTAAAAAAAAAAAAAAAGATAGATAAGTACCCCGTTGGGGATCTTTTTTCTTGCTCCAACCAATGTCAGTAAAAGTTGACCATTGTCTTTCCTGTGGAAAGCAAATACCTCATAAAAATTTTCATTTGTACTGCATTCCTTGCTTTGGCCCTGACCACGACGTCCCTAGTCTGTTTTGTGCCTTGTTCAACCCCCGAACTATTCATCGTCGTGCTATCTTTGCAGCAGATTATTTTGGTACTCTGTATCCGTACTCCAAAATGGCTTCGTTAAGCCATCCGACTACCAATCTTCCGAAAAAACGTAAGGATAAAGGCAGCTACAGACTGCATAGGTCCAAAACTGCCGACGCTTCCATTAAGCTAGTCGCCAGTCCACCTGTACTCAGTGTGGTGCTTTTGCAGCCCCTGATACCCACTACATCAGATTCGCAGGCCTCTACCGAGACCCATTTGGAGTCAGATATGCCGTGAGATGCTTCTTTGACTATGGAACCTGCAGATGTCTCTAACTTGAATGGGTCTGGAGCCACTGTGCAGGCACCGGCTTCTGAGGGTGTATTCAGGCCTACAGACTTGCATTTTAAACTGACACCTTCTTCATCCAGGCCTAAAACTCGCACTACGCCTAGAAAACAGACATCCAAACTGAATGCTCAGGCCCATATGCCTAAATAAATGCTTAGAATGGCTGAAGACCTTATTACCTTAATTAGGGGAAGCCAGCCTTCCCCCTTTAAGACACCTAGAACTTATTTTCATACTGATTCTTCTGATCAGGAATCTGATATTTCTGTTCCTTCTGATTACCAAGATTTGCCCTGATGCAGAGGATTCCATTCCCTCTGCTTCCCCTCGGGAAGATTTTTCTTTTGGTGAAACATTGCACACTCTTAGGGAGCATTTCCGCTGGGAAAGTCAGGATTACTCTGACTCCAAAAAGAGGCTTAGGGAATTCTTACCCCAATGGGCTTTGAATATAGTTTCCCAAGGATACAGATTCCACTTCAACACCCTACCAACCCCAAACTGTTGGCCAGACCTACCCCCAAATCAGTGGGCAGAGGCCCAACAGCAGGTTCTCTCTCTATCAGGGCTATTCAACCTTTCCCAGCAGAACAAAGGGGATAAGGTTTTTATTCAAGACTTTTCCTGGTACCCAGAAAAGATTGCTCCTGGCGGCCTACCCTGGACCTCTGTACTCTAAACACCTTTCTGGTAATCCCAAAATTCAAAATGCTAACACTTCAGCAGCTGCTTACTATGCTAGGCAAAGATGCCTGGTTGACAACCTTAGACTTAAAGGAAGCTTACCTTTACATCCCAATAAGGGAGTCTTGCAGGAAATGCCTACGCTTCAGGGCAGGCTCCATGCACTATCAGTTCTCTGCACTTCCCTTTGGCTTATCTACTACGCCCATGGTATTCACAAAGTATCGAGCTCCAGCCATTGCGTTTGCGGGCAGAGAAATATTCAAATGTACCCATACTTGGACAATTGTATGATTCAGGCAGAAAGCCAGGACTTATTAAAACGTCTGGCATTCATAAAGAATCTTCTAACCTCACTGGGGTGCACCATAAATGAAAAGAAATCTCACCCAGTACCCTGCCAACAGTTTGTATTCCTGGGAGCAAGCTTGAACACAGCTTCCCAGATGGCTTTCCTCACTCTACTTCAAACTGTTGGCCACAAAGACCCAGCTATCTGCAAGGAAAATTCTGCAAGCCCTGAGGTTCGTGGCCTCTTGCATTCTACTAATTCCATATGCAAGACTGCATATGAGGAAACTACAATGTTATCTATAAAAAGCCTATGGTGTCAACATTCTCAGGACCTGGAATCATTGATTCCTATCATTCCTTGTATAAAGACAGAGTTCCTTTGGTGCGCAGAGGTCTGCTACCACATCAAGGGGCTCCCTTTCACTCTACCCCCTGCTGCCAAAACCATAACAGCAGACTCATCAGACTATTCATGGGGGGGCCTCACTTGGCAGGGCAGTGCATTCAGGCCAAATGGAACCCAAGACATGCACCTGCATATCAACCAAAAAGAAATGTTAGCTGTACAGAATTCCCGCACAGCCTTCAAAGACCGCATTCTTCCAGGACAACTATTGGTAAAGACAGAACACCACAGTTATGTGGTACATAAGCAGGGGGGAACCTACTCGTACCCTCTCTGCAGACTAGCCATGGCTCTGTGGAACACAGCCTTGAGCTACCAAGTGCACCTACAAACTCAATTCCTGCCAGGCAAGCTAAATTCACTGGCAGATGACCTAAGCAGAAATCTCATGGACCCACTCGAATGGAAACTGGAACCAAAAATATTCAACCTCTGGAACAAATGGGGGACTCCAGAGGTAGACCGGTTTGCCTCCCCTCAGAACTGCCAATTGGACAAATTCTGCACAATGTCTTCCCACAGTCAAGCTTGGAAAGTGGATGCCCTATCCTTACCTGGGAAAGCCTCTGTTTATGCATTTCCCCCTCTGCCTCTCCTCTTGTAGGTTCTGCAAAAGATCAAACAGGACAAGCAAAGGGCCCTGGTACCCCCTCTTGCGCAGCATGACACTGTTAGAACCATGGCACCTGCCTCAAACTCCTT
This sequence comes from Protopterus annectens, assembly GCF_019279795.1. Taxonomy (NCBI): domain Eukaryota; kingdom Metazoa; phylum Chordata; order Ceratodontiformes; family Protopteridae; genus Protopterus; species Protopterus annectens. The sequence continues at coordinate 1,666,342,555 of NC_056725.1, forward strand.
CCCTGTTGTCCCAGCAGGTGGGCCAGATTCTGCACCCTCAGCTTCAAACTCTGAACCTTTTAGCCCGGTTAATTCCTTGAGCTCTCCAATAGCATTCCTCAGTAAGCAGATGCTAGCTGTCATTTTGGAGGCAATGAGGCCTAGTACAAGAAATTCCTATGCTGAAAAGTGGAAAAGATACTGTTCCTGGAGCCAGACTCTGGGGATGGGCACGTTGGTGCCCACCTTATCTCATATTCTTTAGTACGTAACAGAAATGCTCCACAAGGGCCTATTCTTGTCAATTAAAATTCATGCCTCTGCCATTTCAGCACATTATAATACTGAAACACCCCTCTTCTCTCACCCCCTACTAAAGCAATTCCTTAGAGGGGCCAAAAATTCGACACCCCCCCCCCCCCCAGGAGAGCCCCTACTCCAGCCTTTGATCTTAACTTTGTATTGGAAAAGCTCACTCTACTTCCCTTTGAGCCAGCTGCAACTGCAGAGTTGAAATTCCTTTCTTGGAAAACAGCCTTCCTTCTAGCCATCCCTTCAGCAAAAAGAGTGTCTGAATTACAGGCCCTCATGGCAGTGGAACCCTTCATTATCTTCCATGCAGACAGGGTTTCCCTCAGGACCAATCCTTCCTTTATACCCAAGGTGGTGTCTAGTGTGGCCCTAAATCAGTCCATTCATTTGCCTACTTTTTTCCCTAATCCACAAAACAGAGAACGAATACTGCACGCTCTGGATGTGCACAGACAACTTAGATTTTATTTGGGCAGGACTAAGCCTCTCGGAAAATCTGAACAGCTGCTAGTTGGCTTTGCTGCAGGGGCAGAGGGGAAGACCATTTCAAAGCAAACCATTTCTAAATGGATAGCCCATTGCATTCATTTCTGCTTACAAGCACCATGGAAAACCTACCCCACAGGGGATAAGATCACATTCCACCAGGTCTGCAGCTACCTCTACAGCCTTTCTCAGAGGAGTCCCTGCCAGGGACATCCTGGAAGCTGCTACCTGGAGTTCTGTACATGCATTCACCAAGCATTGTCACATGCCTATTTTTTCTAAATTCAGAGCTGGTTTTGCCACTGCAGTATTTGTAGGGCTTAATAGCTGGCACTAATGCTCTCTAACTTCTTCCTCCCTTCCTTAGCTTTGGGAATCGACCTAAGTGTGATGACTACAACAGTGAAACATGAAGAACATAGTACAGTTGTGTACACTTACCATAAATGTAGATGTTCAAGTATTCACTGTTGCAGTCCTGGATGTTCATCGTGCATACAGCTGCAGTCATTACAGATCCTGCCATCAGGCGGGTCCTCTGTCTCTGCCGAATTCCAAAGTCTAGGTCCGGCGTCGGTTGTCGTCGCTTCTTCCCTGACGTCAGTGCGGCAGGGGTACAAAAGAGGCAGCTGACTCCATTTTCTTCAGTCTTTATTGCCGCGCGGTGCCCGAAGCAGAAGCAGTTCGCAAGTGCCGGTCGGCCAGCTCCTGAGATTTACGAAAGTATTTCAGCCGAAGTCTTCTTGAAAGCCAAGTACCCCGTTGGGGAAACTTTTCTTGCCTCAGACCGATGTCAGACAAAGTTAATAATTGCATTTCTTGTGGGAAGCAAATACCACAAGGATTTCCACTCTTTCTGTATATCTTGCTTAGGCCCAGACCACGACGTCTCGGCCTGCCGTTTTTGTGCTTGCCGTTTTTGTGCTAGATTCAACAAGCGCACTATTAAGCGCCGGGCGGAGTTCGCCCTTCATTATTTTGGCAAAAAATTTAATTATATCATGTCGTCGGATACTCCGACTCAAGTTTTGAGCAAAAGACGCAAAGATAAGGACCGACATCCGATGTCTGCACCGACCACTGAGACCACGCTTAGGCCGACTACCGGTTCTCCGTGAGGCGCCTACGCAGCCCCTGAGTACCGATGACACTACATTACCGGTGACTACAGTACCCGAGGTTGCAGGCTCCTCTGACACCTTTTCTATTGCAGATACCGACGCCACTCTTGGCGGGGAAACTCAGAATTTAGACAGGCCTGCCATTTCTCAAGGTGCCTTCAGGCCTTCCTCCTTCTCTATTAAAGCTTTCACTAAATCTAAAGCAGCCATGAAAACCAAAAAACAGGGTCCTCAGACCTCCTCTCAAGGCCACATGCCTAAAAAGCAGATGCTTAAAATGGCTGAGGATCTGATTACTCTTATCAGGGGTTTTCAACCCCCCTCTGACAAAAGACCCAGATTAGAGGAAAACTCCCCTTCCTCAGATCAAGCTTCTATTACCTCAGAACACTCTGAGGACCAGGATTACGCCTATTCACCTTTCGAATCCTCTGATGCTGAGGAGTCTATTCCCTCAGTCTCCCCCCCAGAGGACTACTCGTTTGGGGAAACCCTGCATACATTGAGGGAACACTTTAACTGGGAAAGCCAAGATTACTCAGATTCCAAGAAAAGGCTCAGGGAATTTCTTTTGCTCCCCCAGCATAGGCCCCTGGCTGTCCCTCCTGTTTTAGATATATTGGATGACGTGTACACAAGCCAGCCTTAATCCAGTTTCTTTACCTCCAGCTCCTGTTAAACCAGACCGGTATTACCGGGTTCTTGATTCTCACCAGTTCCTATATAAAAGCCATACTGCTGACTCAGAAACTATTTCACAGGGTCCCAAGGGAATTAAGGCCTCTACTGCTAAAAACCCATTACCTTCAGAAAGAGATTCCAGAGCTTTAGAAAGGTGGGGGAAAAAAGTCTATACCTCGGCCACTTTAACCATGAGGGCATTAAACTGTCAATTCCATATGTTAAAGTATCGACAGTTTTTGTTATTTCATTTGAAAAGCAAAATGGCACAACCAGAACAACCAGATTTAAAAGCGTTGCAGGATTTGTTGCATGGTGCAGAGCAAGTGGGTAAACATACCTTGCAGTGTGGTTTTGATGCTTTAGACAGCCTCATGTAGAGCTGCTGTTATGGGGTCTGTTATACGTAGGCATGCTTGGCTCAGAGCAAACCTTACCAGATCATGTCAAAGCTAAATTATTAGATGCACCTCTTCAAAAAGTTGTATTGTTTGGTGTTAAAGCTGAGGAGGTACTAAAGAAAATGGAGGAAAAAGCAAAATCAATGCAAACGGTGAAGGATTTCCTGCAGGTACAACCTCCACGTTTCAGCAGAAACTGGCCTTCAAAAAAATGGTCCTTTCCAGCCACGGACAGACCTCAAAGGGGCAGATACAGATGCCCTAGGGGTAGAGGGCAACCTCAAGGATCTTTCAGAGCCAGACAGTGGCAAGCACCAACCCCAAGAGGTGGAGAAGATAGATCTCTGTCATTTAGAAAACAGACACAATGACTTCCCCCTACACCTGCCAAACAAAGCTTTAATGGCAGCACCTTTGGGCGGAAAACTGGCATTATTTTCAAAAAATTGGCATATTGTTACAAAAGACAAATGGATTCTGGACATTAGACAGAGGCTACAGGTTCCACTTTCACACCCTTCCAAAAATGAGAGGCATGCCAAACCTGCCACAAAATCAAAGGGCAGAGGCACAAAAACAAATTTCCGCTCTCATGGACATGAAAGCGATTCAAGAGGTACCTGCAAAACAACAAGGTCAAGGGTTTTATTCCAGACTATTCCTGGTACCAAGGAAAGACAAAGATTGGAGACCTATCTTAGACCTGTCCATCCTAAACGCATCTACAGGTGCCAAAATTCAAGATGCACACATTACAGCAACTTCTTCCCATGCTGGGCAAGGAGTCTTGGCTGGTAACATTGGACCTCAAGGAGGCATACCTGCATGTCCCTATCCTAAACACATATCTACAGGTGCCAAAATTCAAGATGCTCACATTACAGCCACTTCTTCCCATGCTGGGCAAGGAGTCTTGGCTGGTAACATTGGACCTCAAGGAGGCATACCTGCATGTCCCTATCAGACAAGATTGCAGAAGATATCTCAGATTTCTTGCAGGTTCAACCCATTACCAATTCTCTGCATTGCCCTTTGGCTTATCTACTGCGCCCAGAGTGATTACGAAATGCCTGGCATCGGTAATCGCCTTCTGCAGACTACAAGGAATACAAATCTACCCATATCTGGACTGCCTGATCCAAGCGGACAGCAAGGACATACTATTGCAGCACCTGGCGTTAGTAATAAAACTGTTGAACTTCCTGGGATACACAGTCAACAAAAAGTAATCAAAACTAATACCCTCTCAACAAATAATTTTCCTGGGTGCAAGCTTGAATACAACCACCCAGATGGTAGGCCAACTGTCTCAATACTTCAGCAAAATGGCAACTTTCACCAGACTAACTGCAAGGAAAATCCTGCAGGCTCTGGGATTCATGGCATCTTGCATCCTACTAATCCCATGTGCAAAGCTGCATATGAGAAAACTTCAATGGTACCAAAAAAAACTTATGGTCTCAGCACAGCCACAGCTTGGAAACAATTATACCACTCATTCCATGCCTTCAAAAGGAATTTTTGTGGTGGGCTCAAGCATGCCAAAGAAACACAGGTCTCCTTTTCTGTGTACCTCAAGCAACTCAAATCATCACAACAGACGCCTCAGACTATGCCCGGGGAGCACACATGACAGGTCAGTGCATTCAGGGAAAATGGTCCCAAAAAGAGAAGCACCTACACATCAACCAAAAGGAAATGCTAGCCGTGCAAAATGCTATTATGACCTTCAAAGACCTACTGCATCCAGGCCAGTTATTGATGAGGACAGACAACACCACAGTGATGTGGTACATAAACCAACAGGGGGGAACTCATTCATACTCCCTGTGCAGGCAAGCCATGACCCTATGGAACACAGCACTGGAATTGCAAATCCAACTACAGGCACAATTCCTGCCAGGGAAGGAAAACACACTGGCAGACAACCTAAGCAGAAATATGACAGATCCACACGAATGGAAGTTGCATCCTCAAGTTTTCACAAAGATAACTCAGGCATGGGGACAGCCAGACATAGATATCTTTGCTACCCACAGAAATTACCAGTTGAAAAAGTTTTGTTCAAGGACCTATCATCCACAGGCCTGGAAAGTGGACGCACTCTTTCAACTGGACAACATTGATAGTTTATGCCTTCCCGCCTCTTCCTCTGCTGCCCAAAGTTCTATTAAAAGCCAGAGCAGAGAGGCTGCAAATGATTCTCATTGCTCCAGACTGGCCAAGACAACACTGGTATCGGCTCCTGAAGAGCCTGACACATTCCCCACCATGGATCCTACTTCTGGTCCCTCTTCTGTTGTCCCAGCACAACTACAAAACCCTTCACAGCCAGCTCAAAACCCTAAATCTAGCTGCATGGAGAATTCCTTGATTTCCCAACAGACTCTCCTCTCCAAGGAGGTGCAGGATGTCATCTTGGAGGCCAGAAGACCTTCTACTGGAAAAGCCTACTCTGCCAAATGGAAACATTTTTGTGCCTGGAATCAAGAAAAGGGCCAGAATCCTTGGGTAATAAATATACCTCAAATTTTACAGTACCTAGCTGAGATGATAAACAGTGGACTTTCCTTCTCCATCAAAATCCACGCTTCAGCCATTTCTGCACAATACAACACAGATCCTCCTTTATTCACATCCTCTCTTAAGGCAGTTCCTCAGAGGGGCAAAAAATATAAAACCCCCAAGGAAATCACCAGTCCCTGCTTGGGACCTCAACTTCGTATTGGAAAAGCTGACCCTTCCTCCCTTTGAGCCAGCTTCTTCAACAGCACTACAATACTTTGTCATGGAAAACAGCCTTTCTACTGGCTATCACCTCAGCACGCAGGGTTTCGGAGCTACAGGCCCTCATGGCTGTGCAACCATTCATCATTTTCCATCAGGACACAGTTTCCTTACGAACCAACCCTACCTTTATGCCAAAGGTAGTAACCAGTGTAGCTTTGAATCAGACTATCCACTTACCTACCTTTTATCCAAATCCACAAAACAAAGGGGAAAGACTTCTACATTCCTTGGACATTCAGACAACTTTGTTATTATTTGGACAGGACAAAGCCATTCAGGAAATCCGAGCAACTCTGTGTCCTATGCTACAGGTGCTCAAGGAAAGGCTATTTCCAAACAGACAATTTCAAAATGGATAGCCCACTGCATACGCTTTTGTTACTCATTCCATGGAAAAACTGTGCCTACATGCATCAGATCCCACTCAGGGCCACAGCTACCTCTGCAGCTTTCCTCAGGGGGGTACCAACCAAGGACATTTTGGAAGCAGCCTCTTAGAGTTCAGTGCACACTTTCTCCAAGCACCATCACCTTCCACTATACTCTAAATCTAGAGCGGGTTTTGCCACAGCAGTCTTGCAGGGCATCCTCGCTCCTCCTAGTTCCACTTAGTGCCTACCACCCTTACTTAGCTTTGGGATTCTTCCCATCTGTAATGACTGCAGCTGTATGCACGATGAACATCGTACAGTTTTGTACCTACCATAAATGTAGATGTTAGAGTGCTCATACAGCTGCAGTCCAGGTTACTCCCCCTCTGTCCCCTCACAGGACAGACCTTATGACAAACACCTTATCATACAACCTTTTTGGGGTATTCTCTTATGGTGTATTTGCTTGCAACTACTGTTTTTTGATTATTCTATTTCACATGTTTGCATAACTTTGTTTTGCCTTCCTTCTGGGGGCACCTGACATCTGGGGCAAGAAAAACTGAGGAAAATGGCGTCGGCTGCGTCTTTTGTACCCCTGCCGCACTGACGTCAGGGAAGAAGCGACGACAACCGACGCTGGACCTAGACTTTGGAATTCGGCCGACCGAGGACCCACCTGACGGCAGGATAACCCATCTGTAATGACTGCAGCTGTATGAGCACTCTAACATCTACATTTATGGTAGGTACAAAACTGTACTTTACCCTCCTTCCTGCCCCCTGACTTCTCTTGGCTTTACCTTTCCTTCTTTGGTGTAGCTAAGCTTTCTGGTGTATTTGCGTTTTGATGGAGGGTGTACCATAACATATAATTGCTACCCATTGTGGGGGCACATGGCATCTGGGGCAAGAAAAACTGTTGTAATGGCGTCGGCTGCATGTTTTATACCCCTGACAACATGGAAGAGACAGCATCCAATGCAGGAATCCAAGACTCTGGTATTCAGGCTGGCTGAGGGCTACCTGCAGGCCGAAAACCCAAATGTGATGACTGCAATAGTGAAATACACTCCAACATCTACATTTATGTCAAGTGTACACAACTGTACGTTATGATGGTGGAGGACTTGCAGAAGACCTCCATGTGTTTAGATTACCTGACTACTTGTAGCCTGTCAGAAAACTTGGTTATAGCATTCTTGGCTAGGTTACTCCCACGGTTGTAGACCCTGGAGATCTCTGAGCCTGACCTTTAATGTTTGCCTTCATGGGGACAAAACTAGATATGGTCAGTTGTGCATTATTCCTGCCTGTAGAAAGGATGCAGGAAGTCATGGTCTTTGCTTTGTGGTCCAGGCTGAAACACTTTCTGACTCTTTGATATAAATGGTGGCCACAGTCTTTTGTGGTTCCTTTCTTATGCTTGAGGATGCACTGGATAATATGGTGCCAGTGATTTTAGTTCCCATGCCCTCAAAAGTCTTGAAGGTATCCCCTGTCACAATGTTTTAAAGTGATTGATTCTCCCAACAAGTCACTCTGGATCTTTCCTTCCTGTAGCAGAAATAGATTCCTATTTGGCAGATGGTCCACCAGCATAGTGGAAAGCCCACCTCTTTCCCATGGTCCAAGGGAACTGGATCTCTGAGAGCATGTCCTCTACATCAGACAGCTTGTACCTACAAGCAGCTGCTTTGGTAGCTCAGATTGGAGGGCTGAGTGCAGAGTCTTTGTTGCTGAGGATCTTATAAGCTAGTTCATGAAGGGCGAAGCTAATAAGGCTGCTAGTTTTACACCTTGTCCGCAGATGCAGCGCATACATGAGTTGAGCCATCAAGAGATGCATTAGAAGTATTGTAGCTCACATCCTGGGAGAAGTGAATGGTGGTGTTGGACTATGCTCCGCAGTTCCAATCCTCTTATGAAACTCGTGATTCATGACACTTGTCAAGTCGAAGTCTTCCAGCATTAAGGCATACCAGCTATTCTAATTGGACACACAGGAGAATGCAGCCTTCCCCCTTTTCTAAATTCAGCAGGCCAAGGGACAAGTAAGAGTGAATGTGCCCAACATTTTGTCACTGTTCCATCATTTCCTGTAATTACATGCCTTATAAAATCCCACAAATTAGAGCTCATCCTCATTTCCAGATGGTAACTGAGAAGGATGCTGTTCTGCCTCATTTTTAGAAGTTATCCCACTACAAGCCTGGAAAGCCCGTGTCAGCTGGAAATGCAGCCATTTCTAATCTATATTATCTTGGCTCCTCATTTAGGTTTGGTTTCTGCTGGACTTCCAGGCCACAGTATTGGAGATGAGCTGCTATCCAGATGCCTTCCATTCAGTAGATGTTAATCTAAATGCAAGAGGTTTCCCATTGGGTGGGGGAACAGAGCACTGTGTGCTGCCTCATTATGTGATTCTAATCCAAGACTTCTGTATGCCACAGGCCTCAAGTTACTACAGGATCAGGTTGTATGTTTTAGGTGCTTATGTACAGCATGATGGAGGGCAAAGCTGTTTGTGGCCCAGCACTAGTAATTAAAGCAACCCCTCAAGACAGCTTCTGCATCTTTGAAGACCATTTTCCCCCTTTCCTTCTTGAGACTCTATCCGTGGTCCCATCTTCTGATTGACCATCTTTGCTATCATCTATTCAACCTGAATGATTCTCCAGCTGCAGTCATTTTCTTAGAAAATGCTGATTTAGTAGCGGTTAGTTCTGTCCAAGTGATCTCGAAGCTTGGCACTTTTATATGTACTTGGTTTGGTTTTTCACTAAAGCCCGGGTCCCTCTAGCAGTAATCCATGTTCCTTTCAGAAGGTTGCATCAAAATTGTCATTAAGATAATCCACCATTCATCTTATCTTCTTTGTAAGAGCAGAGAGATTGCTATCTGTATTCTGAGCATGTAGCACCAACTTGTCTCAGCAAGTCCTCTCCTGTTGACTTCCATCAGTTTCCCCTGCAAGCTGGGAGGAACTCTGATGCATTCAAGCAAACATTTTGTCCTCTTAGGTCCTTATCCATGTTTATACCCCCATGGTCATTGTGCCTTACTCTTGGGTTGTTGTCTTACTCTTCAAAGTAAAGATTGCAATTCTGAGCATGTTGTCTGGAACATGGGCATTTCCTCATTGGCATTACTGTGGCTATATTGAATGTGCCAGACCTTGTGTAAGGCTGACCCAGTACATACCTAGCTTAGTCTTCCTTGCCACGGCTAGGTGTCGTCCGTGCAACAGCCTTACCCTTTTATTGACTGTGCACACTTATTCCTTTGCTGGTTTCTGTAGTGCCTGGGTCATAGTTGGTACTTTATTTTTATGAAGCACTAAGCTGGCAGTCTGCCAGCTCAAGTTTTGTCTAAGAAAATGTCATGAGGTTAGGAAGACAGTGTAGATTTCCATTGTGCTTTTCATTGTTGTAGTCCTTATCTTTGGGATATCCTACCAGCAGGTATCCCAGAGGTTGCCCCCACTACCAGAATTATATTCCTTCAGCAGTTTTGGCTGACTTCCTCCCACTGAGATGGAAGGGCTTCAGATGTTTAAAGAGTGGGGGAGGTAAGTTGCTGCCATCTTAAGTTCTTTCTTGCTGTAGTAGTAATATGATCACATGACCCTTAAGCATAGTTGTTGCCCTACTTCCAGAGGACCTTTTGTAACTGTTAGTAGGGCCTGATGGGTGTTAATGAATTCAAAATCCCTATGTGATGTCACACATCTGAGAGCCTACATGCTATTAGTTTAAAAAGCATAAACAAATGTAATTTTTTTTTTGTGAGTAATAAAAGCTATTAAAACTGTATAGAGATCAGTAGGAAGCATTTTTACTGGCACTTTTTGCAGTGATAGTGCATTTGTAGGCTTTCCATAAGTCCTACAGTATATTGTAATGTGCACTAACCCAGAGTTATATTTGTTAAACTTTCACATTGTCATTTTGGAAACTATAAAACCTAGACATTTTTCAAACTGGCACTTTCATTTAGCAACAGGAAATGACTCGAGTACATGAGATTTTCAGAATTATGAAATCATGTGCTTAACTGTATTACAATATAAATAACACCGCACTCTTCTCAGTATGTGCAACTTGCGGTGCAAATACCAGACAGTTTTCTTTAACCTCATCTGTGCAAAAAAATGTAAATAACTTCTGATGTATTAAGTACATATGGAAATATTAGTGAATTTCATAATTGCTAACTAATTAGCAGTATTTCCCATATAGTGTGATATAAATTGACTGTCAAACCTTCCTGGTTTCCCACCATGGCGTTTCACACCATACCCTTTAGTACCATGTGAGAGTTTATGATCATAAATATCAATATATGAATGTCTATTGGTGATTTCATTTCTCCACAGCAGGACATACTAGATTAACAGTCTTAGTGTCATTTTGCTAATAACTCCTTGCCTTTTCTAATACTGCCCATTATTAGCTGGTACGCCACTTGGTTAAAGAAGTCATCCAAAAAAAAAAATCTGGACTGCAAAAGGAGCTATGAGTGTTAAGTTTATAGAAAAGGCACTATAGGCTTGAAATACGTTGGCAGCAAATACTTCAAGATTTCCATTACTGTTGCTTTTTCTGCTTTGGCTTAGGGCACAACATGCATGTTTTCCCTCATGGTGTATTCACCCCAGAGACAATCTGGAGACCTGAATTTCCCCAGAAGTTCACAACTAAGAGGGGGCCATGTCAAGTACCATTCCTCCATAGCATCAGCCAAGATCTCTGGGAACTTTCATCTAAAGCTCCACCTCCCTAAAAAGCTGTGGAAAACCAAGGATATCATCTTCAATGCCATCATTTTCCCTAGGTCCAACAGTACTGAAGTCAGTGAAGCAGTTTCACAGCTCTTGGTTTTGGAGTCAGTTGTAGCTGTTTAGTTAATTTATTGAAAATTTGTGCCTGGAAAATGTTTTTGATTGCCCCCAAGTAAGCGCTGAGTGAATCGTTTACTTTTGTACAGTAAAGGTAGGATGTATAAGGATTTCAGAGAATAATCCATTTTTTTATTGCTCTGCTCGTCTGTCAGGGTCCAGCCAAGAATATTTTGGCAGACAGTGTTTTGGTCAGTTCTGGTGGTTAGGTGTATTAATTGCTAGGTCAGACAGTTGTATAGGAGGCGGTGACTGAAATAGTTGGAAGGGTGCTACGTAGCGGTTTGGAGTCTGTCACCAGGCAGGATTTTCTCTTCATTACTACTTGTAATTCATGAGGGTATATCTTTTTTGGACTATAGCCTCATGAATCTTCTTGTACTTGTTTAGAGACTTGATTGGTTAGTAATTCAGCGTTTCCCAGTAGTGTGGTGGGAATACGGTTTACAGTAATTTGTAAATGGCATAGAGAATTGGTAGGCCACTAACTCACTAGACAATTTTATATTCTGATGTGCTGTGGTGCCAATAACTACTAATTTTTTAGTTCAAGCTACATTTCAGTGATGCAAAGCATGTCTGGTTTGTTATGTTCACAGCAGCTGCACAGATCCGTTTTTATTGTAGCCTCTCCCAATGTTTTTGTGCAGTAAATCTTTGCAGTCAAGTTTTTTTTTTGAAGAAATGGTTCCTGGCTTGTGTATTTTGGAGACATGATTCAGGATTAGTTTCAGCAGTATGTTAACCATTGTTGGCCTGTATTGATTTTGTTATCAAAGTTTTACTTTTTCAAAAAGTGTGTTCTTATGGTCCTTTTTACTGGAAGGAAGTTTATTTTGAGTAATGTTGAAGTTTTGTTATTTCTGTGAATACATGAGTTGTAATTTTTTTGGCATGGTTGATAAATGTATGTAGGGATCATAGCGATAAGTGTGGTGAAGTTTTGCCTCTGTCAGTACTTTGATGCTGTATAAACTTCTCTGGATGCTGCTAAAATGTCTTTGCTGTTGGTGAGGAGTGATTAGATTGGAGAACAAGCAACTTGGAGGAATTGGTATACGGAAAATGCCACTTAAGTGACTGGTAATGTAGGTGAGAGGAGAGCAAGAGGGACAGTCAAACAGCACAGGAGTATTGCCCTGTTTGTCTGGACTTGCCCACTAGGGATGACCACAGAAAAAGAGAGCAAGCAGTCAAGCTGCAAGAAACAATAGGTTATGTGTTTGTATACCAGTGTTGTAAATATTTACCCAAACCAGCAGGAATGCATCTTCTAACAGGATAAGGATGATTTGGACTCTGCGTTACAAGCCAATATGGCTGTTAAAACCATGAAGCAGATATTCAACTTTGTGGCTTTACTTCCTTAAATTTAAAAATGCTGTGGAAAGTATGAAGAGCTTCTTTTTAAATTGAACAGAGGTTTTCAGAACAAAAGGAATCTCAAAGCAAATGGTGGCAAGGACAAGAAAGTTGCACTTTTCCAAGAAATGTTGGTAGAGCCACATTAGAGTAGTTTATGGTGATTGTTTACTCCCAGTGCTCCTTTGTTAAACACAGCACTGAGAATAACTACCTAGGACTTGGAGAATGAAGATGAGAAGTCGGGATGACCCTGTAGTGTAGGGGCAGTCAACTTTGCATAGAAACCTTGCTGCTAAAGGATATTTAGCTAGACTACTGCTTTAATGTATTAAGTTTACATAAATACCTGTCCGTAGACAAAAGTGTAAATTTTGCATCACTAAACCTATATGCAGTTCTGTGATTTGTTGCACTTTCATTCCACTGTCTGTACATGTGTGTATATACACATGCGTACATGTAGACTGTATTAGGAAAATGGCTCTATTTGTATGTTTTGTTTTTTGTGGCTAATGTATTGCTGTCTTATTTTTTTCCATGTATGAATGTATTGCTTGATTCTTTTTACATGTACTAGTTGAAAAGGGTTCTTGGAGCAGTTCACTTTGCTTGATATGTATACATTGTGGCTCATCTTTTATACAGAATCAATGACAGAGCCAACGTAATATCAGTACTATTGATTTTATAAGTGTAGGATATATAATAAGTTGATTTTAAAATGTATTTTTGTAACTTTAGTGATTGCTGCTGTTTGACTGTAAACCACCACAGTGTTACAAAAAAATAATTTTTTGTGAAGGACAGATCAACATTTTGAGGCAGCATAAGGGATGTCCTTGAAATTCTGGGATAGTTGAATGTCTTCATGGGTTACAAGCAAACTGAGCCAGTATGTAGAAATAAGTAATCCCTAAACAGACCCAATGACCAACCAAGAGCAACCTTTGATCAGGCTATTTCCTGCAGTCTGACCCCCTCACTTCAAAACTAATTATTCGTTGTATTGCAGGAAGGCATGTTAGCCAAACGTAAACCTATTAATAGCTGAGAGTTTACTGGGGAATTGGAGTAGGTTGTAGCAGTTTAAAAATGTGCAAATATTGCCTGGCGCCAGCTGTAATTTTCTAGCAACGTGTGCAGGGACTGCTCCTAGGTTAACTTGTATGCGTTTGGTTGAGGGGGGAGGCAAACCAGTAAACGAAAAATTGTATTTTATGTAATATTGAAGTTGCTGCTTGAGTGCAACTTCTCTTACTCAGAAAAAAGTTTGGAAAATTTTAACTGGTCCTTCACTTTGGGTGCAGTCATGTCAGCTATATAAGCAGGTATCCAGCAGTTGTGGTGCTGTTACAGGTCTGGCCGAAGAGTATTCTCTGGGACAGAGTACTGTTAAATTTGTTAAGCCCAAAAAGGGGTGGTTGGCACTGGCCTGCTGAAGAGACCACTGTTAAAAGGCAAAAAAAAAAAATCTGTCAGCATTTTTAGCTCTAGCAACCTGTGGACCTTTGGACACTCTCTATTGTATTCATTCGCTGTCACCAGGCCAAGAGGTGACTGGGAAGTCTCATCTTATAGTCTTCCATCAGGATGATTCTTTTTTCTGTTTACTGCTCTGTCCCCATAGCACATGATAGGTAACATGCCCAGTGTTTCGCATGCATTGGGCATCAGCAACTTGCTTTTGCAAGAGACTTCTACCCCTTAAGAAAGCCCCTGAGAGCTAGTTTTCCCATGGGAGTCTGGTCTCCATCAGGAATTCAGCCATAGGAACATGTCTCCAAGCATGTGCACCCACATTCTCTCCCTAAGGAGATTTGAGATGGCAAGTCGCGTTATTTCCTAATACACACACACCAGATGTAGCAGGCACCTAAACCATTATTTGTACTCTAGCTATTTTGGTCTTAGAGCGTTATCCCTCTGCATTAACAGAACTGGCAAAAACAAAACATTTAACAGATTTTAAGAGGCATGAGACAAGCAGGCAAGTTTTCCACTTTGTGGAAGGGGAAAAACCTTCATGTTGTCCAGAAGATGGGGAATAGAAATTTTGGGTCTTCATTTCTTTGGTTTTACAGATATGGTGAATGGTTTTGTATCACTCCAGCGTTCTGCATGTTTTTGCTGAGATTCTTAAAACTGGACAGACCAGGGAGATGCATTGCTACTAGTACATTTACATGTTTTTATGGTATTTTACTTTCTATCTTAGGTAAAACGTTCCTCCATCCGTAAAGGCATGGTTATGGTATCTCCCCGATTAAACCCACAGGCATCCTGGGAATTTGAAGCAGAAATTCTCGTCTTGCACCATCCAACAACAATCAGCCCACGATACCAGGCCATGGGTAAGTGCTCCTTTCCCACCCGCAAAAGGAATGATTAGTTTGACAAAATTCATAGTCCATTTGATCAGCTTCTGTTTGCTAGCTTAAGCCACCTTGCTTAACTAAAGTTCTTCCACCATTCTTCTGGTTTATTAGCACAGTTTCTGCATTTTTTCTCTCTGGCTGTTCTCTGGTGCAGTATATTGATCGGATGTTTTCCATCTGCTTCAGCTCATGGGTTATCGGATCAGAGGTCAGCAACATAGTCTTCAGCTTCAAGGCTCGAATTACTCCCCTCTCCTGTAATGCACCACTACCAACTCAACTCTTCACTCCAAGCCTGGAAGGCCATCGCCACCTTTTCTTGGGAGTGCAGGAAATAACAAAGCTGCTAGGAAAAAGTGATCCAGGAGGTCCAACCAAATCACTAAGGATCCAGAGTCTGTTCACAGCCAAGTACTAGGCTAACTGCCCTTGTAAGCTATTTTAAGCCCAGCTAGTTTCCCTTTCAAAGGTGAGAATTGAACCCTGTTCCTCATGTCTGTGAGGCAAGCACCTTGACTATCGTACCACCCCCATCTTTCTTTTTAGTACCCAAAAATGTGGGACCTCAGGTCTATCTTTAGACCTAATCAAGGTGAATCTTATTGTCAAACGGACATCATTCCAGATGGTCACAGTGCAGTCCATATTGCCTTTTCTGAGGGAGGGAAACAATGTTTGGTGGACCTACAGGACACTTGCTATCACATTAGGATTAGCGTTCAGTCAAGGAGGTTCCTGTGCTTCTGGCTGGGATCTGGTCACTACAGTTCAGAGCACTGCCATTTAGTTTCCTCACACTCCCCTCAGGTGTTCCAGTGCATGGCAGTGGTAGCCTCACTCGGGTTGTAGGGCTTATCATGGCCCTGACAAGGGATACATTAATCCATGGGGATTAGTGTAAATTAAAAAAACAAATTTAAACTGGAGCCAGTTCAAGTCAGACACCAGAACACAAATAGCCAGGCTTCCTGCATCCAGACTGTTGTCTCTGCATCTTCAGGCCTTTCAAGTCTTCCATCATCAAAACCCACCAGACTACCTGATTCTTAGACTTGTAGAGTCCATGGCAGTTGCTATAGTTTTTGTGCCGCCCACCAGATTGAGTACTTCAGTGGACCCTTTTTGGTGAGCAGTCCATGAAGTCTTAGCTGATGCAGCATCCCATCAAGCTCACCAAGATTTGCAGACAACACATTATATGGTGGATGACCTCCCTGTTTGTTCTGGGGTGTCCTTTTGTAGTTCCTCCACCAAAGACCCCTTCCCTCTGGGAGGGTGGTCTGCGGTACCTTCACATCAATGTTCTGGAGATGTTGAGGCAATCCTCCTGGTATTGGCAGTCTTTAGAGGATTGCCTCCCCCACGTCTGTGATAGCTGCACAGATGGACAGCCTATCTGTGGTCTGGTACATCAGCAAACAGTAATCAGTGTGCTCCCCTTATGCTGAGAGGCCATGCTGATGCAGGTGTGAGTTGTCTTCACAACACTTTTTTTTCTTGCAGTGCGCATACCAGGTAAATCCAAAATATTGGTGGACAAATTGAGCAGGTCTATTCTGGTGCAACAAGTGGTGTCTCAGTCAGTGGCAACCAAGATTTTCATCCACTGGGGCTAGCCTTGCTGTAACCTGTTTGCAACCCTGAACAACAAACAAAATGCAGCATCCTTTTGCCCAGATCCCTCTGGAAGGACATTTCCCAAGGGGTGCAGTAATCCATATGTGGTTCCTGGGACTCCTTTATGCTTGCCTTTCGAACTCCACTCAGTCAAGTTTCTACAGAAGACAGCTTGGTGCAAGGCAAAAGTGATTCTCCTTGCCACCTTTTGGCCCTGAAAGGTTCGATTTCCCTTCCTCTGACTTGGTGTACTCAACCTGAGTTCTGGATACCCTAAAAGACTTGATTTCTCACTCCTGTGACAAACCTCTCCTGGACAGCAAATCCCTCAGTCTGACCACTTGGTTTGTATATATCAAATGACGTCTAGAAATTCCAGGCTATCCTCCAAAGTTGTTCAAATTCTCACTTTTCAGACGCTTTACACTAGAAAGTCTTAAGAGTAATAGGAAAAGGTTTAGTTTTTGGGCAAATTCTAAAGATTTGGACCAGTGTTCATTATTCCCCCTGCCAACATGACATTTTCGGTTATCTTGCAAGGTAACCCAGTACTGTCCAGCTTTCAAATGCAAAGGCACCCTTCCTCTCATCCTGAGATAGATGATTGGCTGAGCATGTCATGCGAAGGAAGCTTTCAGCTGTTGGTGGAAGTGACTTGTTTAGACTTTTTCTGCTGTCCAAAGAGTGTCTTCTGACCATACATAGGATCCAGTGCAAGTTTTTCTGGCTTACTGCTCAGATAACCCCTATTTGGGGATTCCTTTGCCTTTCCTCAAATTGTCAGAATTGTTTTTTCTATTTTTAAAATTTTAATATTTTATTTCTGTGTACAGTATTTATTTTGGGTATTTCTGCTTGTAGCAGTGCTTATTTGGCTTCTCTAACAAACACTTGTTTTTTTTTTTGTTTTTTTACTATTTCTCAGGAAACCTTTGGTATTGCTCTTTAAAACTGTAGTGTGCATTTGTGCCTTTAATGCTAGAGATTATCTTGTGCAGTCAAAGTACAGTTGTGTACACTTGCCATACATATAGATGTTAGTGTATTCACTGTTGCAGTCATTACATTTGGGTAATCTGTTTGCAGGTTGCCCTCAGTCGGTCTGATTAACAAAGTCTTGGGTCCTGCGTCGGTTGCTGTCCCTTCTTCCATGACGTCAGGTCGTCAGGGGTATAAAACATGCAGCCGATGCCATTACATCAGTTTTTCTTGCCCCAGATGTCCAGTGCCCCCCAAATGGGGAGCAATTAAACAAAAACACAAAGGTATGCCTCCAACAAAAAAAAGCAAATACACCAAAAAGGCTTTTAAGCATAGTAAAGGAAAGTAGATGTATAGCCAAAAGAAGTTGGAGGGCAGGAGGGAGGGTAACCAGGACTGCAACAGTGAATACACTCTAACATCTGCATTTATGGTAAGTGTACACAATTGTACTATGTTCTTCATGTTTCACTGTTGCAGTCATTACATTTGGGTAGATTCCCAAAGCTATGGTTGGGAGGAGGAATTTAGATAGCATTAGGACCAGCTATAAGGCCTTGCAAAACTGCAGTGGCTAAGCCAGCACTGGATTTAGAGAAAATTGGCAAATGATGCTTGGTGAAAGTATGTGCAGAACTCCAGGTAGCAGCTTCTAGGATGTCCCTGGTAAGAACACCTCTGAGAGTGGCTGTAGATGCAGCCCTGGTGGAGTGAGGTCTGATCCCCTGGGGGATAGGCTTTCCATGATGCTTATAGCAGAAATGAATGCAATGGCTTATCCATTTAGAAATGGTTTGTTTTGAAATAGCCTTCCCCTCTGCCCCTGCAGCAAATGCTACCAGCAGTTCAGATTTTCTTTGAGGTTTAGTCCTGTCCAAGTAGAATCTAAGTTGTCTGTGCACATCCAAGGAATGCAGAATCCATTCCCCTTTGTTCTGCGGATTGGGAAAGAAGGTTGGCAAATGAGTGGACTGATTAAGACCCACACTGGATACCACCTTGGGCATGAAGGATGGATTGGTTCTGAGTGGCACCCTGTCCGCATGAAAGGTGGTGAAAGGCTCCACTGCCATAAGAGCCTGTACTTCGGATACCCTTCTAGCTGAAGTGATTGCTAAAAGGAAAGTTGTTTTCCAAGAAAGAAATTTTAAGTCTGCAGTAGCTGCTGGCTTGAAAGGAGGTAGAGTGAGTTTCTCCAATACAAAGTTAAGGTCCCAGGCTGGGGTTGGAGCACTCCTGGGTGGTCTCAAAATTTTGGCCCCTCTGAGGTACTGCTTGAGTAGTGGATGAGAGAAGAGGGGAGGTTCTGTGTTCTAATGAGCTGAAATGGCTGAGGTGTGCATTTTAATGGAGGAAAGACAGGCCTTTGTGAAGCATTTCAGTTAAGTATTGTAAAATCTGAGGTAAATTGGCCGCTGTTGTGCTCATCCCTTGAGATTGGTTCCAGGCACAGAATCTTTTCCATTTTTCAGCATAAGATTTTCTAGTACTAGGCCTCCTTGCCTCTAAGATGACATCCATCACAGGTTTGCTGAGGGATGGTAAGGGAGAGTTTAAGTAGTTAGCCAGGTTGCAAGGTTCGGTGTTGGAAGCTGAGGGTGCAGAATCTGGTTCTCCTGCTGAGACAGCAGGGAAGGATTCTGAGGCAGGTGCCATGGAGATAACCGTGACACACTGCACAGGATGAGGTACCAGTGTTGGTGCGGCCAGTCTGGAGCAATCAAAATCATCCTTGGTTTGTCTTGTTTGACTTTTAGTAGTACTTTGGAGATCAGAGGCAATGGGAGGAAGGCATAGACTGATTAGGTTTTTCCAGCTGAAGGACAGAGCAGCATCCACTTTCCAGGCTTGTTTGTGGGGAGTCTTTGTGCAAAATATGTCCAATTGGTAGTTCTGGGGAGAGGCAAACACGTCTATCTGGGCTCCCCCATTCGCTTGTCAACATGTTGAAAATCCTTGGTTCCAGTTTCCACTCGTGTGGGTCCATGAGGCTTCTGCTTAGTCAGTCTGCCAGTGTATTTAATTTTCCTGGAAGGAATTGAGCTTGTAGGTGCACTTGGTAGGTCAAGGCTGTGTTCCACAATGCCATGGCTAGTCTGCAGAGGAGGTAGGAATGTGTACCCCCTTGCTTGTTTATGTACCACATAACCGTGGTGTTGTCCGTCTTTACCATTAGTTGTCCTGGAAGAATAGACTTTGAAGGCTGTCAGAGCATTCTGTACAGCTAACATTTCTTTTTGATTGATATGCAGGTGCATTTGACTTGAATGCACTTCCCTGCCAGGTGAGCCCCCCATGCATAATCTGATGCATCTGTTAGGGTTTGGGCGGCAGGGGGTGGTGTGCAAGGTAATTCCTTGTTTTGGTAGCAGGCCTCTGCCCACCAGAGGAACTGTAGGCGTAGGCAATGTATGATAGGAATCATTGTTTCTAGGCTGTGAGAATGTTGACTCCATAGGCTTTTTAGATACCACTGTAGTTTCCTCATATGTAGTTTTGCATATGGAATTAGAAGAATGCAGGAGGCCATGAATCCCAAGGCTTGTAGTATTTGTCTTGCAGATAGCAGGGTTTTTGTGGCCACTTGTTTGAAGTAGATTGTCAAATTAATTTGCTTTTCTGGCGTGAGGTAAGCCATCTGGGAAGTCGTATTCAAGCTTGCTCCCAGGAGTGTAATTTGTTGACAGGGTATCAGTTGTGATTTCTTTTTGTTTATGGTGTACCCCAGACAAGTTAGAACCCTTTTTTACAAACGCCAGATGATTCAAAAGTATGTCCTGGCTTTCTGCCTGAATTAGACAATCGTCCAGGTATGAGTATATTTGAATAAACATACAACTAATGACAAAAAGTTATACTATAGCTCTGCTCAGCTTAACAACAAATCCAATCCTCAAAAATTTTGGTCAACTCTCAACAACATCCTCTATCCTGGAAAGCCCTCTATTCCCACCCCATACGCTAACTCTTCCTCTCAGGAAACAGCTACACTCCTGAATAAACACTTTCTCTTCCATCCAAAATCTGGTAACCTCTAAGCCAAACTCTACTTCGACACCCACCTCTCCAAGTCCCACTAACACAACTTTGTTTTCTTTTGAGCCAGTTCCCATTACTTACATCAAATCTCTACTACTCAAGCTAAAACCTTGCTCTCCTTACACTGGCAATCTATCTCCTACATTCCTCAAAATTGCTGCTGACTCAATTGCCTATCCTATATCTATACTAATTAATCGATCTATTCTGGAATCGACTGTCCCCATCCTTTGAAATCTTTCTTCACTATCCCTCTTCATTAAGGTGGAAACTCCGCTGACCCATCAAACTACCAACCCATTGCCATTCTGTCCCCCCTCTCCAAAATATTAAAAAAATGTATTTACTCACCGCTTCTCAATCACCTCCTCACACACCACTTACCCCCTACCCAACATGGATTTCGTCCCCACCACAGCACCACCACTGCCCTCCTCTCCTTCACTCATATCATTGCAGAGGCCCTAGACAACAATAAACTCCTTTCCTGTCTCTTCCTAGATCTCTCCAAAGCCTTCGATTACTGTCTCTCATCCTCTACTACTATCCAAACGTGCAAATCTCCACCTATCCCCCTCCGCACTTGCCTGGTTTAATAGTTACCTATCTGGCAGGGAACAATCTGTCAAATGGCTCTCATCCTCCTCACCTTTCCTTCCCATCTCCACTGGTGTTCCCCAAGGCTCCATCTTGGGACCCCTTTTGTTTAACATCTTACCAATGATCTTTACACCTCATGCAAAGAATCATCCCTTATTCAGTATGCCGATGACTCCACACTTATATCCATCTCAAATAACATTCCTGAACTACACTCCCTGACCCAACAGGCCCTGCTATCCACTGAACAATGGCTCTCACAACCTATTGATCCTAAATCCCAAAAAGACCAAACTCATACTTTTCCTTCCCTGTTCTTTCTCATCACAAAACCTCCTTTTTTATCACATCTTCTAACAATACAACTATCCAACCTGACGCCCACACAAAACTCCTAGGGGTCATTATCAATGAACTCAAGTTCAACCTACACATACTCCAATGTATAAAAAAAAAATAAACCAGAAACTAGGTCTGCTATATCGGAACAAAAAAATCCTAACCCCTGAATCTAGACTTACCCTGGGCCAGGCACTTCTCCCCTCCCACTTCTACGCCGTCCCAGTTCTTACCAATATCCTGGCCTCCACTCTAAACAAACTCCAACAGACTTGCCATAAAATAGCCAGATTCATTACTAACTCCCCATACAACTCACACCATTGCATTTCTTTAAATTCTCTTCAGTGGCTTGAACTTCCCCAGTTTCTGCCATCTTATCAATTTCATATGCTACACACTCTTCTTTATAAGCCCTCCTTCTGTCCATCTCTAACTTCCTTCATCTCCATCTACATCACAACCCGGACCCTCTGTACTTCTAACCAACAATTACTTTATATCTACCACCCAAAAAGGTCAGTAGGCAAACTACTCTACAAACACTCCCTTGCCCCATGCTTGAAACAAACTTCCCCTTGACTTGCGTTCCATCTCCCACACCTCACTCTTTAAAAATGAACGAAAAGCTTATTTTCTCAATTCCAGAACCTGCCCTTGCCATGACCCTACCTAGTCTTCCTTCCCTTTATGTATCCTCAAAAGGACCATACTTAGTACCTCATTACACCTCTCTCTCCCATGTGTCTACTATGCATTTGCATAATTTTATACAAACAAAAAGTTTATTGTTGATCTATTGAACTATATCAATGTAAAATTGTTACTTAATGCAACTTTAACTTTATGTATGTAACTCAACATATGTGAATCGTTATGCTATAACTACTTATTATATCAATATTGTTTAAAATTGTAGAGATTTTACTCTGACAATAAAAGTTTTGAAATTGCTATCCTGTTTTAAGGCAGTTTAATGTGGTTAACGTATATGGAGCTAACTTTGAAACACTAGTTTGGTACATTGCTTTGACGATTGCACATTTTCTACTGGACATTCTTTAATTTCTGTCCGTTATAAAAGAATTCTGAACACATTTCAAACTTTTTTGGTAATAGTAGTTTGGGAGAGTTTAGTTGTGTTGGGACATAATTGTTACTAGAAACTTAAGTGCTTATTGTGCTACATTATCCGTTACTGTCGGTTTATTATTCTGGGTGGTGGTCTCTCAACTGACTTCATGGATCCTAACTCTAGTAACCATCCCCAAATCAAATAAGGTTGAACCTAAAAAGAAAAAAATAAATAAACATATGCCTCGGTCTATGGTTAGTCTGTCCGGGCCACTGCTCAGCCCCTACACCACTAACCTTTTACCCCATCTCCCTTTAGTGTAGCTTTGTTGGCCATTGTGGAATGGGGTTAGACACATCCTCAGGTCTATTCCAGTGCCTGGCACAGGTGTGGAAGAACCAAAACTCTTTAGGTGCAGGAATAGAGAGGTAAGAAACCCCTTGCCAGACATACTTTGTGCCCAGATATTCTATCTAGTAGTGAAGTTCTTAAAAACAGAAGCTTCATTATACAGTTGATAATTCAGTTATAGTTGTTTGTAAAGATGATGCGATTTTATTGCCCAGTAGTCTTCTGAATATAGCATCCATGGCTCTAGCACTAATTTGTCTAGAAACATTTCTGTTTTTCAGAGAATGAGGAGGAATCTGCTGACAATGGTGATTTCCTAGTTGACAAAGTCCAGTCACTGACTCTTTGGAAATTGAACCTGAGCTTTTAATCCCAACAGGTGTTTTTTTCCTGTGTTTGCTAGATTTAGTGGTAATTTTACTTGCAAGCAGTCTGGAACTGTTGCATAGCTAGGTAAGAATACATGGCCTTATAAAGGACAAGATGCCCAATTCTGTGGGTATTTTCCCCTTCTCATTCTGGCCTTTGATGATACTTGTGTCCTGCTTGCAGGTTTACAAACATCTATTCCAGCAGTCCCTAAAATGGCTTAGAGAAAGTACAGGGTCTACTCGGCTATAACAGGTCTATTTCTCAGCTGACTGCTGACCGAACTGAGGTTTCCCCAGCTGCCTGCTCAAATAAAATCCCTGGCTTCACCAAATCTAACGCCACTTGATAGAGGGGAAAAATGATGCATCTCCAAGGCAAAGTGATTTCTCTTTCTAGTAATGTAGTGTTAAATTGTCAAGGCTTTGTGCTCAGTTTGGATGATTTTGTGCATAGTTACCTGCAGAGCAGAAGTCTTGTATGAATGGAATCATTTCTAATTTGTCTTTGGTTTCAAGAGTGTCAAGAAATGTTGCTGCTTCTGTTGTATTAAGACTGTATGCTTGGTTATATAATCAGAACTTCTCCGATTTTTTTCTTATGAAATTTTGAATGCACCTTTAAGTTCAGAAATGGTATTTAAGGATCTGTGTTAACAAATGGCCTAAACAGTGGCATGATGGAGGCAAATTTAATGCATGAGGTGTCTAGGATGGTTCATGTACCCAGGTTCTCCCCACACAAGACTTTCTTTCTGCAGCAGAATAATTAATCCCAGCCAAACAAAAGCCAGAGGTCCAAAAGGATCTAGCAGGAGGATAGCTCTTCAAAAAGGTAAGAGGGGGGTTCCTTTCCAAAAAAAAGATCAACCCTCTGCAAAGGAATGATTTGGTTCTGTCATATCATCTAACAGCAATATTGTCAAATGTCATCTTATCAACTGTGCAATCTGTTGAATCCTCACACCCTTCACTAATTATATAAACCAACTGTGAGATTGCACTACAGTGAAGAAAGGGGCAAAACTTCTGATCCCCATGTCGATGAGATGTAGACAATGTGGCTGTTCGATGTGACATAAACCAGGAATGATTATGTAAGTTACACTTACTCCCTTCCTGCTTTTCCTTCTCCTTCCTTTCCCCAGGCTGTCCCTCAATTTTGCAGCCTGGCTATAAATAGTATCAGACTAAAGCATTCCGAGAGTAACTTGAAGAGGATACACTTGGCAATGGATAGAAAATCTTCCCCTTTTCAGGGGAATCCCCCCACTTCTCCCAGATAAGTCAGATTGGCTTCCTCTAGTGCTCCATCACATAGTAGAAGCAGAGACCATAGAGCTAGTGCCTGCTGTACAAAGCTAAAGGATTTTACTCCAGAATCTTTTGATAACAAAAAAGGAGCACTCCGGGAAACCTGTTCTAGGTTAGTAATTTCTAAACCTCTTTGTAAAAGTTAAGAAATTCAGTATGCTCACCTAGCAGTTGGACCTAGCATTGTTTCCAGGCACTGTTTAATGGTGACTATATCTCTGGGATGCTCATCATATTCCTATTGACCCCCCCCCCCCCCATTCCAGGACATTTTTTAGATTTTTCTGTGTCTGGCTTACATTATTATTTTTTTTGCATTGCCCTTTAGCTATCTTCTGTACCTCAAGTGTTAACAGTGTCTGGCTCCAGTGGTTGCTTATTACAGAACCCTAGGCATCCACATTTTTCCTTTGGACAGTTTGCTGATTATGCAGATTCTATGTCCAATGCTGGGAGTCCTTAGACAAGGTAAAATCCCTCCTTTCCCACTTGAGCTTCAAATTGAATCTTTAAAAGTCCTTCCTCTCAACTAATCGTTTTTTTTTTTTTGGGTGTTAGATGGGACATAATAAAATGGATGAACTTCCTTCTGGAAGACAACCTTCTTACCTTAACAGAACATTTTATAGGTTCATGGGTGTTTACTAGGCTAACGACCACAAGGGCCTTTTTTAATCCTAGCCATGCATCCCATATATCTGACAAGTTCTGATACCCTCGATAAATGTAAGCATGGGCCTGGGAGATGAACCGTTTACAGGTTACCTGTTTGCATTAGAGACATAGGTGCCAAACCAGGGATGAATTTCTGGTTTCCCACCAATTGTTAAAGTTGCACTTGAATTGGGTTAGGGAGAAACTCTGCTTCACATAGCTGGGAGAGCCTGTTCCATAGATGGGGTAATTTCTGGGATACATGTCTCTCTCTCTCCAAGGTCCTGTTTAGATCACAGGCAAGGTTTAAGTCTTTAGAACGGGTAATTCTAGTACTCTTTGTTTTGTGGAGTTGCAGGAGGTCCATCAGAGTGGGGTCTGACAATGCCCTGTATGCCAGGCATAGAGCTCCCCTCAAAAGCCTGTAGGAGAATGGAGTACAGTGATAGGGCCTTGAGGTCTGCATAGGAGATATTATTTGCTTCCTGCACTCTCTTGGTGAGGAACCTTTGTGGGCTTTCCAGTTGTTGGATATGCCTGGTTAGATGCATACAAAAGGGGGCATTGTACTCAATGATAGGTCTGATGAATGCTGAATACAGTGGAACAGTGACTTCCTTGGACTTGGATGCCATACCTTAAAGTTTTGCAACCTAGAATGATTTCTTCACCACTGTAGACGTGATGATCAAAGGCTAAATCACTGTGTGTTTGTAAGATCCTGACTACTAGGTCAACTCTAAGGGGTGTATTGTCAATATGATAGTTAACAGGGATGGATGACTTCCCAAAGGATACTATTATGCATTTTGTGGCATTTAGTTTTAGTCCATGGCTGTGACACCAGTTTGTCTGTGTTAACCCCTCCAGGAGAAAGTACTGTTGTGTAAAATCTTACCATAACTGTAGATGGCCTTGCCTTCACCTCTGCAGTATTCCTTACTACTGGGGATTCCCTGCCGTGAAGCCCTCTGTCCGGCCAATTTACAAAAGTCTAGCATTCCTTTAAGGTACGCTGAATGTCCTGCACACTCCTTGTGTAAGGTAGGGCACAAAGGTGAGGTTCAAGCTTAACATCCTCAGAACAGATTGCCCCAGTAGGAACAGCAGTCCAAGGAAAACCAAGGAGAGTCTGCACAGCCAGGAAGGGAAAAAGACCAGGGAGATGGAGGGAGTGAGTACTGCAGAGGTGAAGGCAAGGACATCTACCGTTGTAGTAAGATTTTACACAACTGGACTATGTCCTTATATTCACCGCTGCAGTATTCCTTACTAATGGGAGAGTGTAAAAGCTCAAGAAGAACCCTGGGAGGAGGAAGCAGCAGAGCCCTCCAAGAAGCCATGAAGAATGGCAGCAGCAAAACCAGTTCTGGCTCTGGGATACCATCCAACTGGTAATGTTTGGAAAGGTTTACACAGAAGTCCAGATAGCAGCCTCAAGAATAGAATTAGCGTCTAAGCCTTTGAAAAAAGCACCAGAAGAAGCCACAGCTGTAGTGGAATTAGCCTTTACACAGGAAGGAAGGAAGGATCTCATCATGAAAAGTGTAACAGAAGGAAATTGCCTTTGAAATCCACGTGGAAATAGTTTGCTTGGAAACAGCCAAACCTAAAGACCTGGTATGAAAGGAAACAAATAACTGGTCAGACTTTGATAGCTTTAGTTTTATCCGAATAAAATCTGAGCTGTCTATGCAGAGCTAAGGTATGCAGCACCCCTCACTGTCAGATTGTGGAGAGGAGAAAAAAGTAGGCAAATTAATAGACTAAGTGGCAAGAAATATCAAAAAAGTGGACAAGCCATAAGGGCTTGCAACTCCGACACCTGTCTGGCAGAAGGAAGAGCTAACAGAAGAACCGTCTTCCAAGAACAATGTTGCAAGGAAGCTGAAACAGCAGGCTCAAAAGGAGCCTGAGTCAATTTTTCCAGAAGAAATTTAAGATCCCAGAGGGGAGGAACAGGCTTCCTGGGAGGTCTAATATTAAGGACACCTTTAAGAAATTGCTTAGCCTCAAATCTAGAAGCTAACGGGGGAGTTAAAGGCAGACTATCCGAAGGAGCTGATAAGTGGGCCTTAGTAGAAGAATAAGCCAAACCAGCATTGAGCAACTCACACAAATAAGAACCAAAGGAACCTCCACAGAAAGTGGGTCCAGGTCACGAGAAAGACAAATAGAAAACCTCTTTCATTTAGATAAGTAGGATTTCCTAGTAGTAAGTTTCCTGGCCTCCTGCAGCACATCCTCAGAAAAAAGGTGTCTGCGGAATCAAAACCCTATCACCCGCAGTGTCACTTGAAGCATAGATGAGGCGAGGATGAATGGAGTCCCCTCGTCTTGTTTGAGGAGATTCCCCCTGTGAGGTTACTGTGGTGATCGCCCCTGGCTAGATGCAGAAGTAAAGGGAACCAGTGCTGTTGTGGCCAAAAGGGAGTCATCAACAAGATTTTCGGAGCATCCTGTTGAATCTTGAACAGGACTCTTGGAATGAGAGGAAGGGGAGGGAATGCATAAAGAAACATCCCCTTCCAAAAAAATGAGGGGGCATCTAGCTTCCATACCAGAGGACCTGGGACTCTGGCACAAAACAGAGAAATTTGTCTGTTCAGAGGGGAGGCAGAGATCTACTTGAGGATTACCCCGCTGGTGAACAGTGTCCAGAAACACAGCCCTGTGAAGCATCCATTCGTGGGATTAAGTGAAGGACCTGCTCAGATTGTCTGCCACAACATTCCGATCTGAAGGAATGTAATCTGCTCGAAGAGTCCCACGGTATTGGATAGCCAGATCCAATACCAGAAGTGCTAGCCGGCAATGACTGTAGGATCTCATACCCCCATTTGTTGATATACCACATGACTGTGGTATTGTCCTTGATGGGCCCTGCAGAGAAGAGAGGATGAATGGCTTGAAGAGCCAGCATAAGAGCCCTCATCTCTTTGATGTTGATATGCTCCTTCTGCTGACTAGGTGACCACACTCCCTGAACCTTCGGGGAGCCAAACGTTGTTCCCCATCCCACATCTGAAGTGTCTCCACAGATCCTGAGAGGGAAGCAGAGGCTGAAAAGGGAGCCCTGGATTCGGTGACAACTGTTGAATCCACCATAGAAGTTCGACCTTAAGACACTGGAGAAGAGAAACAGGAAAGTGTAGAGGATGGGCATGCTGAAGCCACACCGACTTCAGAAACCACTGGAACTTCCTCATGTGGCATCTGGCCAGAGAAAGCATCGAAATGGAGGAAGCCATTAACCCCAGAGCTCTTGGAAATTTCCTGTCTGAAATGGAGGCCAGGGGAAGAATAGTCTGAAAGAAAGGCATGAGAGTTAATGCCTTTGGAGCAGGCAGGGATGCCAATATTGGCACAGTTTGAAATCTGCAACCCAGAAAGACCTGATCCTGAGGAGGAGTCAGGGAAGACTTGTTGAAGTTTGTGAACCCCAGGCTCTGAAGAGAAGTGGTAAAATGAAGATTTTGCAAAAGAACTTCTGGAGAAGACTTCTGAATCAGCAAGTCCAAATAAGGAAGGATTTGGAGCCCTTGAAGCCTGAAAAAGGCAATCACAGGAGGGAGGCATTTGGTGAGCACCCTCGGGGCAGTAGAAATGCCAAATGGCAAAGCACAGAACTGAAAATGCCAGGAAGCAACAGAGAAATAAAAATCTCTTGAAAAGAGGATGGATCAGAATATGGAGATAAGCATCCTTGAGGTTCAGATACAGAAGAAAGGCCTGAGGGAGCAAGAGAGGAAAAAGGGACTGACTGGACAACATCCGAAAGAATGGCACTTTCAGAAAGGTGTTCAGATGGGAGAGGTCTAGAATAGGTCTCCAGGTACCTTCTTTTCTGGGCACTGGAAACCTTTTTGAATAAAACCCTTTCCCCCTTTGGGACGCAGGCACTTCTTGAATAGTACCCTGAGACAAGAGGTCACGAAGAACCTCTGGGGGGAAAAAAGGAAGCTTTTCCTAAGGAGGCTGAGAAATGCCCATAAAAGGATAGTGGGAAATCCAGACTATGAAGCACCCTTGACAAATGATTGACAAAACCCAAGAATCCTGGGTGATCCGGAGCCAAACAGGAAGAGAGAGGCGAAGAGGAATGTGGCTGGGAATGGGTGGATACCAGGATAGGACCTGGTTTGTCAGGAAAGGAAGGCTTAAGAATCCCTGCAGTCTGAGTGGCCTAACAGGAGGAGTCAGTTTACTACCTTTTTTACCTTTAGAAGGAGGGCAAGATTGCCTACGAACGAAGGCTGGCTTAGAAGGGTAGATATCCTATTCCAATGTTCCAGTATTCACTAGTGAGTTTACCCTTATTCCGATCAGCTTGTCTGGCCAGGTTTCCAAAGCTTTTCCAGTCCCTGATTGTACTTCAGATATCTGACATGTTGGCAGGTATGTGGGCCATAAATGTGACGTCTGCTCCCACTGGCCCTCAGAACTTTTCAGCCGCCAGCTGTATGTCAGGTGTTCCTGCTACTCGCGGACATCAGATCCGTTTCGCATCAAGATAAGTATCCTGTTGAGGGTTTATTTCAGTCCTTTTTTGTAGTACTTTAGTCTGTTAATGTCCAGTAAGAGCAAGTGCAACTATGGCCAACAAATTCCCCCTAAACACACCCATGACCAGTTTGGGCAGGTATCACAATTATAAAAACTGCGCCATTTGTAAGTAGTTTGTCCCCAACACACTTTGTCGCCGACTTCAGGCCTTTGACTTGTACCTTGAAAATCAGCACCTTAGACAGATCGCTCTGGGTATTGAAGCCGCCTCTGATGCCCCATCCGAACAACACATGAAGAGGAGCAAGCCCACACGGCAGTCTACTTCCACTGCACCTCCCTCTGGCGATTCTCAGCCTGTAGCTGTCTGCTTGGCTGAGGATCCAGCATCTGCCACTTCAATACTGGGTACCTATCAGGAGGCTACACATTCCAGAGCAGACAACACATCCGGGGAGGATATTCTGGTGCCTGATCCAGACGCCGGGGGGAACCAGTAACTGAGATGGGTGCTTCGGACCAGGCCTACCGCCAACCAGACACCAGTTAGGCCTACCAAGAAACGAGAGGTATATTCCACCAAACCCGGAAGCCTTGCCCAACTGATAGGCCTTCAGCCAGAGCCTCTACAGCACCATCCTGGCCCTTAGGTTTACTGCAGACCTTCCTTCGGCTGCTCCACCTCTTCTCAGATAAAAGCCTATCCTGCCTGAGAGAACACTTAGCCAACCTGCAGAGGAGGAAGTATACTCCTCAGAGGATTCCTTGTCCTACTCTTCACAGATTTCTTCCCCTCTGGGGTATGGATCCCCAGAAGAAGCCTCTGCAGAACCTTACTCCTCTGTGGAAGACCTTGCCTTCGGGGACACAGTCAATCTTATGAAAGAACATTTTAAATGGGAATGCTCAGACATGTCTGAGGGTCAAAAAAGATTCTGTGACCTGATCCAGATGGAATCTCCTAACCCAGCTCCTATTCCACCTGTTCAGCTTGCCGCCTTGAATGCTTTTGCTGTAGCATCCTTGAATCCAGATTCCCAGCCACCTGACCCTATATGGGCAGACAGATTATACAAGGGTACCTGATGCAGAGAAATTCCTGTTCAAGTGCCCTCCAGCAGACCCAGCTACTATTTCTATCCCTACTAATAGGGCAACCAAACTTCTGCTTGCTACCACTGGTCCTGCCTGCAGATAAAGACAGCAAGGCCATGGAGAGGTGGGGAAAGAAGATTTACACTTCTGCTACCCTAGCTTTTAGGGCTACGAATTACCAGTCACACATGGTCAAATACTCCTTGGCTTTACTAGACAAAGCGTCTGAACATCTCAGTGATATCCCTGACTGTGCTGCAAAGGCATCCCTGTCTTCCTTGCTCGGGCTCATCTCTCAAGTTAAACACATTTTTTTCATGTGTGCGTATGAAGCAGCTGAGGCCTCTGCCTGGTCAGCTGGATCTGCTTTGGTGTTGAGGAGATGCTCCTGGCTGCGTCTACAGCCCCTCCCGGATGACTTCAAGGCCAAACTCTTGAATGCACCCTTGGATCACTCTGCCCTTTTTGGCACCAAGGTGGCTGACCTTTTCAAGTCACTCCAACAAAAAGGCAAAGCACTCCAAGACCTAAAGCATCTCCTTGTCTCCCCAATCCCAATCTTTCAGAGAAGTCAGCCAAGACAGAATTCATAAGGAAAGCTTCTAGGCCCTCTGCCCCCTCCAGGTCTAGAAAACCCCACAAGAGACTATCTACTCAGCCTTTGACAACTGCCAGAGCCCTCCCTTTCCAGAAAGGGCAGGCAGTGTCTGACTGCTTGCCTGCCACCCTTTCTTCTCCCACCTCCTCCCTTCTATCTTCCCGTCTCTCACTGCCTCCCTGCATGGGCCCTAGTCACATCAGACAAATAGGTTTTGACAATCCTGAAGGAGGGTTGCATCATGTCTTGGATCTCTCCTCCTCCAAGAGTACCTGTCCCTCCTCTCCCCCTCAGAGGTCCCTCCTACCAGAGGTCCTAAAAAAAACTGTTACTCCAAGGCACCATAGAGCTAGTCTCCTCTGCTTAAGGGAAAGGCTTCTACTCCAGAATTTTTCGGTGCCCAGGAAAGAAGGGCCATGGAGACCCATCCTAGATCTTTCCCATCTCAACGTCTTCTTGAAGGTCCCCTCCTTCATGACAACACTACCCATTCTCTTTCCTGTCATCCTTCCTCAGGCCTTCATGCTAACCCTGGACATCAAGGAGGCCTACCTGCACATTCTCATAAAACCGTCCTCCAGAATATTCCTCTGATTCAAAGCAGGCTCCTCTCATTTTCAGTTCTGTGCCTTGCCTTTTGGACTCCACTGCACCAAGGGTATTTACAAAATGCTTAGCCTAAGTCATTGCTTACTGCAGGACAAGCGGAATGCAAATTTTCTCATACCTAGGCGACCTTCTCATTCATGCAGCAGACAAACTCTCCTCGCCCACTCAAAGGAGCTCCTGCTGCAGTTTCTAGGGTTCCTCATAAACTTCCCCAAATCCCAACTAAATCCTACACAAGACATTTGTCTTCCTAGGATGCAGAATCAGGACAGACCTTAGGATAGCCTTCCTACCAGAGAAAAAAGTACTTTCCTTGAGCCACCATCTACAGTCTGCCCTCCTCTCACCTGTCCCGACTGTGAGGGAATTCCTCAGACTTCTTGGATACATGGCAGCCACTATTCCTGTGCTACCCCTGGCAAGGCTACACATGAGGAAAATGCAGTGGTATCTACGCTCGGTATGGACCCAGCACTCACCCCCTCGACTTCAGGATCCCACTCCTCCCTTGCCTCAACCAAGAACTGAAGTGGTGGCTGGGCCAAGATGCCCAAATTCCGGGCCTCCCTCTGCAAATGCCCTCCCCTTCCCAAATCATGCATACAGATGCGTCAGATCTGGGATAGGAGCCAAATCTGGAGACAAAAACGGTGCAAGGTTTGTGGACAGGCAAACACTGGCACATCAACATTAAGTAAATGTCAGCCATTCTTTTTGCCCTGCAGGCCTTCCAGCCTTTCCTCAGACAGGGCACCCTAAAGATCTTCACAGACGACCACAGTGATGTGGTACCTGAACAAGCAAGGTGAGACAAAGTCCTACCTCCTCTGCAGGCTAGCTCAACAGGTATGGGATCTGGCTATCTCCCAAGGGATCTACTTCCTCTGCAGGCTAGCTCTACAGGTATGGGATCTGGCTATCTCCCAAGGGATCTCCCTCCAGGCAGTCTACATCCCATCCCAACACAATTGTCAGGCAGACTGTAAGCAGAACCACCTCAGACGGTCACGAATGGATGCTGTCAAGATGTTTTCCTAGATCTGATCCACAGGTGAACCTGTTTGTCTCCTCCACAAACAAGCAACTCCAGAGTTACTGCTCCAGAACTTACGACCTGAAGGCACTGCAAACGGATGCCTTCTTAATGTCTTGGAAGGGGAGATTCCTGTACCCCTCCTTCCCTTGTCCTACTGAAAATTCAGCAGGACTCACCAAAACTCTTGTTGGTGATTCCCTACTGGCCAAGGCAGCACTGGTTCCCCCTACTTCATCTCTCCAAGGGCAATCGCCACAAGTTAACCCCCCCTCAGTGGATCTACTCACACAGCACAAGGGGACACAGATTTACCCACAATAGAGATCCCTGCACCTCTCCCTGTGGCTGATAGATTCTGATTCCCTTCAGACACCTATACGAGGACATACTGTCAGTCCTGCAGAAGGCCAGAAAACCCAACACAAGGAAATCTTATCTCTCGAAATGGAGAAGGTTTTCTATCTGGTGTCACAAAAAGTAGATGGAACCGCTGGACAGCGACCTGCCTCTGATACTGTCCTACCTGTGTGAACTCCTGAAGACAGGCTTGTCTTACTCCTCAACAGCACACCTATCTGCCATTTCTGCCTGCTTGTCAGTGGTACCTCCGCTAGCTTCCAGACTTCCAGCCAAGCTGTTCCTAAAGGGTGTCTTACACTTAAGACCCCCCCAGAAAACCGACCTCTCCTTCCTGGGACCTTAACTATGTCCTAGAAAAACTCACTGTGCCACCCTTCGAATCAGCTGGCAAAGCTGACTTGAAATTTTGCACTTGGGAGAGAGTGCTCCTAGTAGCTCTGACATCAACCAGGAGGGTCTCGGAGCTCCAATCCCTTATGGCTACCCCGCCCTTCCTGGTTTTCCATATGGACAGGGTCACCCTCAGGATTAATCCCTCCTTCGCCCCCAAGGTGGTCAATGACCTTTCCCTGAATCAGACTATTCACCTACCCACCTTCTTTCCAAACCCTCAGGATGACTGTGTGTGTCCTACACTTCCTGGATGTCCACAGGCAACTTCGATTCTATTTGCATAAGACCAAGCCTTTACGCAAATCAGACCATCTGTTTCCTTCAACCCCAGGGCTCTGGGGAAAGCTGTGGGAAAACATTCCATTTCTTCTTGGAATGCTAGAGCCATTTCCTTTTGTTACCTACACCATGTAAAGACACTGACTGCCAACATCAGAGCCCATTCCACAAGAGCCATGGCTTCCTCTGGAGCCTTTTTTTAAAGGCCTAGACACCACCTCCATTCTGGAAGCAACTACCTGGTTTTCTGTGCACACCTTCACCAGACACGAAGTTGGACCACATTGCCGGGGCAGGTTTTGCCAGGGCTATCCTGCATGTGTTCCTGGAATCCTCATCCAGACCACCTCCCAGCCAGCAGTGAGCTTTTGTACTCACCCACTAGTGAATACTACAACATTGGAATAGAATGACAGGAAAGTTGTGTAAAATCTTACCATAACTATAGTTTCATAGTTTCATAGTAGTGTACTAGGCTATCTGCCCGGGGGCATTTATAAGCCTTGCCAACAGTGATGTGGCTTTACGCCACCCCATACTATATAGTTGCGCCTCTCTAGTAGTGACACGTGTGGAACCCCATTATTTAGTAAACTATACCTCTGTCTAGTAGTGACACTGAGGTCACTCCCGGGGTAAACTTGCGATCTCCCATCCATGCATCGAGATTTTTCTTGAACAGTGCCAATGAAGGGCTCTGTCTCACGTGAACTGGGATTTTGTTCCAGAGTATGGGTAACCTCTGTGTTATGAATCTATCCCTCCAGCATGTTCTATTCATATTTGTGCAGAGGTTGAAATCTTTAGCTCGTGTGGTTCTGGTGGATTTGGATTTTTGAGATGGAGCATGTCCATCAATTCCTGGTTGGACATGGCCCTGTATGTTAGGCACAAATCACCTCTGAGCAGGCGGTATGCTACTGAATAGAGCTGGAGTTTCTTTAATCTAGCTGGATAAGGCACATGTTTTAGACCTATGATCCTCTTGGTGAGGTACTTCTGGGGTCTTTCCAGTTGTTGCATGTGCCGGGTGAGATACATCCCAAATGGAGCATTATATTCAATCATGGGCCTGACCAGGGAGGAATACAGAGGTACAATGACCTCCTGTGATCTGGATGAGAATCCCTTCATGATGAGATGGGCAAGGTAGAAAGTCTTTCTGACCACTTTGGCAACATGGTTGTCAAAGGAGAGGTCACTATCGACTTGAGTCCCCAGGTCTCTGATTACATCTTCTGTATTCAGTGGGTTATTGTCTACGTGATAGTTTGTGGGTACTTTGTTTTTCCCAAAGGGGATGACTATACATTTTTTGGCGTTAAGTTTGAGGCCATGATTCCGGCACCAGTTGTCCGTTTCAGTGAGACCTTTCTGTAGGATGTGTGTCGGCAGGTGAATCCACTATGGCACCCAGTTTGCAGTCATCTGCAAACTTTGTCAGCCATAATCCTTCCATATTTGCTTTCACATCCGAGAAATAAATGCCGAATAGGAGTGGACCCAAGACTGAGCCCTGTGGGACACCACTTGTGACGGGTTTTGAGTCTGACATGGCTCCAGCAATTTTAACCTTATGGGTTCTGTTTTTTAGCCAATTTGCTACCCATCTTGTGACATATGGATTTACATTTAGGCTGCTGAGCTTGTCAATGATGCCAGAGTGTGGTATTGTCAAAGGCCTTAGCCAAGTCCAAATAGGCAGTGTGGACAGCCTTGCCCTCATCGATGGCACTAGTGACTGTCTCAAAGAAGTCAACCAGGTTTAAGAGGCAGGATCTGCCTTTTACAAAACCGAACTGTGTGGGATCAAGGGTCTGTAGATCCCCAATGTCGCCATTTATGAGTTCCATGATGATTCTTTCCATAGCCTTACAGATCAGGCTGGTCAAACTTATGGGGCGGTAGTTACCTGGGTCAGTAGAATTTCCCCCTTTGTGGAGTGGGACCACTGTTGCTGTGCGCCAGTGTTCAGGTACATATCCTGTAGTGAGGCTAAGATTGAATAGAGTTCTTAGGGGTGGGTTTAGTTCATCTTGGAGTTCACGTAACACGCAACCGGGATACCATCGGGTCCCATAGATGCTGTGTTTTTGCCTTGTTGAGTGCTGATTTCACCTGTGTGTCTGTGATGACAGGTAGGTTACATTCAGCAGGGATAGTTACTTCATCTTTAGGGGTGAGGGAGGGAGAAATTTGCACTGAACCTATCTGCCAGAACGTTGGCAATGTCAGTAGGGTCAGTGAATTTGTCAGTGTACTAGCTCAGAGCATATCTGAGAATTTCCTCCCAAGGTTCTGACATAATTGAAGAAGGCTTTGTGATTGTCTTTGGTATCCTTGGCAATCTTTTTCTCAAAGTTTGCTTTAGATGTTTTTATGAGAGAGTGTAGTTTTTTACTTGTGCTGATCAGGGAAGCCTTTCCCTTGTGGGATTTGGCTCTGTCCTGCAGTAGCTTCCTTCTTTTGTTGTACAGTTTGTTTATAGCCGGGGTCCACCAAACCGGGCGTTTTCCCTTGGTGGAGTGGGTCTTGGTTTTAGTTGGGATTGCCTGATCCATGCATTCCTGGAGATGTCCGTAGAAGGCTTTTGTGAAGGATTCAGCATTTTGGGATGTGGTTTCCATTAACCCAGTAGGCTTAAAGGATATCATTCCTGACTTAAGGAGCAAAGTCAGCTTTTGAAAAGTTTTTCACTGTAGTCTTTTGTTCTGGGGGTGGGATATGTACATCCAACGTGATCAGTTTATGATCAGATCTTACTAGTGAGGGGTTTATATCCGGTGCGGAGCATTTGGACCCCATGTTTGTGATAATCAGGTCAAGTATATTATCTCTCCTCAGAGGAGAGGTGACCAGTTGCTCCATAGCATTTGAGTTTATGAATTCCAGGAATCTTTGGGCCAGGGTGTTAGGGCTAGAATAGTGGGCCCAGTCTATGTTGGGGTAATTGAAGTCACCCAATATGATGGTGTTTGGTGTGACATTCATATCCTCCAGTGTTTTCAGGAATGCTTGATGGGATTCCTGGGATTGGGAGGGTGTTCTATAACATGCGACCAGTTGTATGGCAGTTTTGCCTATGGTGAGTAGAACTTGTATGGTTTCTGATGCTTCATGAGTAGCCACCAATCGAGAGGTGTAGGTGTCCTTTATGAAAATGGACACTCCCCCTCCCTTTGTGGTTCGCCGTGGAACTTGAGGCCAAACGCATGATATGAGGTATAGCCTGGTAGCTGGAGTGCTCTCAGGAGCCTTGAACCAGGTTTCAGTTACTGCACAGACATCGATGTTCTCCATACTGAGAAGTGCTTCGAGTGCCTGCATCTTGAGATTTAGACTTCTGGCGTTGAGCAGCATTACCCTTAATTTTTTCCATTTTTGTTTTTATGGAGGTTGATTTGTCCTTTGAGCATTGCCTAAAAAGGCACTATGGGGTGGCAAGAGCCTTGGCCAGTATCCGGAAGCCCAGTGGTGACAGGTGCAAGCCATCCCTTGAAGCAACGTGGCTTGTCCAGCATATCATCCCAGGCTGATAGACATTGGATCCCCTAGAATGACACCAGTGATTAAGCCAATTGTTAAAACTGATCATTTTGTCTTTGTACTGAGGCATCATTCTTGGCGAGGGCAGGATGCTGCTCAGGGTCAGGGTCATACCAGTCTGGGCTACATAATCGGAGAGCTCCTCAATGTCTCTTTTCATGTAGTCCAGGGAGGTACGTCTCAGGTCATTCACACCCGCATGGACAATGACTGAATCATATTTGTACTTGCTTTGGAGTGACCTGAGTGCATGTGTAATGTGGCGGATCCTAGCCCCCGATAGGCAGCTCACCGTTACCCTCTCCTTATTCAGCCTGGTAAGTGGAACATCGGTGTGTCTGACTATAGAGTCCCCTATTACTAATGTCTCTGGCATAGTATTTTGCCTTAGGGGCTGTGATTGTGCGACACACCTGTTGCTTGAGGTATGTGTTGTAGGTGTTGTGTTTTGTGGGACGGTGTATTTCTGGGTGTCTGCTTTGGAGGCCTCTGTTGTTTTGGTAAGTTTTTTACAAGAGCCTCCGAGTATGTCTTTGTGTTTTTATGTGTTTGGTTTGCATTGGTGGTGGTTATATGTGTGACTGGTTTTGCTTTGGGTGTGGGTACCATCTCTTCCTGACTGGTCTTGCCAGTCCTGAGTTGAGAGAGTTCAGCCTCCAGTCTGGCTATATAGTTGCATCTCTCACAAGTATATGTGTTAGTAGGAAGGAGGAGAGGGTTGTCTGTGTACATGAGACAATTGTAACATTGTCTTAAGATTCCCAGATTAACCAGCTGAACAAGAGAGGATGCTAGTGGTCTACCACTCGACATACTAGAATATTATAAAGAGTGTTGTGCCTTTAAGGGAAGTGGGTATTCACAGGGGTAGTGGATGCCTGTGGTGCTTACTTTAGGGTAAGAGTGCTTGGTTTTATTATGAGTGCTTGCTAAGGATAGAAGTTCCGAAAACAAGTGCTAATATATACAGCTAGATAGACTGAGTAGAGCTTCTAAGGGAAAAATTGAAGAGCAGACTTGTCGGAGCCAGAAAAAGTTAAAACCTGTATAGAATAGTTTACACCTGCATAACTATAGATGTCCTTCTCTTCCATGTTGCAGTATTCCTTCTCTCCCACGACCCCCCCCCCCTCTTATCCTTGCACTCCTCTGCTTCTGTGTAGGCTAGGCCATTAGGACTGGCTCCATCTGGGGCTTCCTTGGTTCTGAGGACCAGTGAGCTCAGACTTCACATTTATGGCCCATGTACCTGCCAACACGTCAGATTTTCATATCATCAGGGACTGGAAAAGCTTTGGAAACCTGGCCGGACAAGCTGATCAGAAAGAGTAAACCCACTAGTGAATACTGCAACAGGAAAAAGGACATCTATGGTTATGGTAAGATTTTGCACAACTTTTCTTTTTCGGTGAAATTTAGGCACAGGAGAAAGACATGCTTAAGCTCCTGTAAAGCCTTCCCCTTGTACTGAATTGACTTAAATAAACCAGCAGCTGCTTCACCAAATGAGTATTATTCAGAGGAGCATCCAGCAACTTGGCCTTAATATTAGGCAAAGGTTGAAGCCGAAGCCATAGCCATAAATATCTCCTCAGAATCAAACCAGAAGCAGCAGCCCTTGTAGAGGCATCTGCAGCATCATGCCTACATTTGATTAGATGACAAACTACCTGAGAGGAAGTCCCAAGCAAGGAAAGAGCCAGAAGATTTACCCTCAGTCTGGAAGATCAGAAATAACTTGACAGGCCTGAGAAAGAAGAGCCAAGATTCCAGAAAGAACTTGACAGGCCTGAGAAAGAAGAGCCAAGACAATACCTAGAGATATGGGTCTGATAATTAATAGCCCTCTAAGCTAGGGTAGCTGAAGTATAAACTTTCTTACCCAACCTATCCATGGTCCTACTGCCTTTGTCAGAAGGCAGTAACTTGGACGAAGGAAGCAATTGAGATGGCTTATCAGAGGTGACAGACCCCACAGAGGGGTCAGCAGCAGGACATTTAAACAAAAAGCAACCATCCTCAGCCACCCTATAAAACCTATCAGACTTCTTGAGAAACGGGGGCAGGGAATCCGACACTTTAGAGGCAGTGGAAAAACTTCCAATAAAGCAGGAGGAATGGCCGCAGGCTTAGATTCCATCTGCAGTAACTCATAGTACCTCTTATGGA
This sequence comes from Protopterus annectens, assembly GCF_019279795.1. Lineage (NCBI taxonomy): Eukaryota > Metazoa > Chordata > Ceratodontiformes > Protopteridae > Protopterus > Protopterus annectens. The sequence continues at coordinate 1,666,382,265 of NC_056725.1, forward strand.
TATCTGAAACCTGGGCACAATCCCAATGAAAAAAGTCCATCATCCTAGAGATGGTGTCAACAAAGGAAATTTCCTCAGATGGATTATCTAGAGTATGAGAATCCTCCTTAGACCCGTAGTGTAAAGAAGGAATCTGGGCAGAATAAGCAAGGGAGTCTTCATCTGAATCCACCTCAAAATAATGCAGTCCTCTGGACCTTTTAGGGGAAAAGGCAGACCAAGTAGGAGCAGGAACTGAAACCCCTTGAGGAGGCCACAATGATGGTAAAGCATTAAATAACCCCTGAGTAAAGGCCTGCCACTCAATTTGTGGATCCCTAAGAGCAGAAGAAACAAGGTTAGGTTTGTTTTTCTTCAAGGTCACCGCTGTCCTGGAAACCTAAGAAGGTTCCAACTGCAGTAGGAACCTCTTCCCTCAAGAGAAACTGCGAAACCCCACTAGACTTCTCGGAAACAGTCAATCATGGTTCCCTTTGAACACTTGAAACAGACACCTGCAAAGCCTCGTCGGACGTGCTGCCTGCCAGATCTCACCAGCCTCTAACCTAGACGCAGTAGAAGAATCTGACAAAACCAAGTGAGCCTCCAGGTGCTTAATAACCTCAGGAGAAACTCCCAGCAGAGGCTGGGCAGCACAAGATTCCATTCTTACGTTATGCACATTCTTCCCAGACTGCTGACTGTTGGGGCAGATATGGAAGTTTCATCATAGTACCTGCAGCAAGCAGCTTGTCGCTGATTCTCAAGGTACAAGGAAAGGGAAGAAAGCCTACTACAAAGATTTTTGGGGACAAACGTGTGACAAATTGAACAAGACATATAGTCGTGAGTAGCACCAAGGCAAAAGACACTTATCGTGGTGGTCTTTATGGGGAATCAGTCTCCAACATTGGCATTTACCCATCCTGGATGACACAAACCCCAAACAGCACTAAAACAGAAAAAGTAACCAAAAACCAACTGGGTACTTATCTGCAACTGAGGACTCCAGGAAACAGGAGCAAGCACAGAAAAGCCAATAAACAGAAAAACAGTAAATAAAAAAAAAAATAAATAAAAAAAAAAAAAAAAAATAAATAATTGTAGGCATCAGACTGGCGGCAAAGTAGTTCTGAAAATGGTACACCTGAACGTCGTTTTTATGCTGTACCTTACGCAAGAAGTTGCACAGGTGACGTTCAGTGCACCTTAAAGCAATGGTAGACTTTTGTAATACTACAGCGGTGAATGTAAGGACATTTGTGTCTGTGTGCGATTCAATGACAGTCCTGATTTGCAATCACCTGCAGATTTATTCAGCCAGAGACCGCTGACATTGGCCTTGATTTCTGAGAAGTAAATGCAAAAAAGGAGTGGTCCAAGGACTGATCCCTGAGGGACTCCACTTGTGACCGGCCTCTTAGTAGAGGTGGACCCCCTATTTTAACTTCCTGGGTCCTGTCTGTGAAGCCAGTTGGCTAACCACCGGGTGACATATGGGTTTGTATCTAACATCTTGAGTTTAACCGTGCCAGAGTGGGGTTTTGTCAAATGCCTTGGCCAGGTCAAGGTAGGCAGTGTGAATGCTTTTGGCCTCATCCATTGCTTTGGTAGCCTTCTCAAAGAAGTCCACCAGGTTGAGTAGGCATGATCTGCCCTTGACAAAACCACACTGGGTTGGGTCCAGTGTCTGGAGGTTTACTATATCTGTATTGATCATCTCCATGATTCCTTCCATGGCTTTACATACAAGACTAGTGAGATTTGTGGGTCTCTAGTTTCCAGGATCTGTTGATGGTCCACCTTTGTACAGAGGGAACATTCTCCATTCATGAGGCATGAAGCCTATTTGGAGGCTATAGTTATAGTAATTCCAGAGGCCCTGATAGGTCATGTTTCATGCTATTTAGAAGGGATCCTGGGATATTGTCTAGGCCCATTGATGCAGTGTTTGTCTTGGAGAGAGCATTAAGGACCGGTTTCCTAGTGATGATAGGGGGAGTTGTAGTTGATATTTCCTAAGGGAAGGTTGAGGGGGAGAGAGGGGTAAAGTTGGAGCTGAATTTATCAGCAAGGTGGTTTGCTATATCTTCTGGCATAGAATAGGTGGCTCCATTTACGAGTTCTGCACACAATTGTGTATTGCCTTTGAGGTTGCGGACATAGCTAAAGAATGCTTTGTGGTTGTCCTTGGCCTGGGAGGCCAAACTTACCTCAAATTTGGCTTTGCTAGACTTTATTTGTCCTCTGAGTTTTAGTTTGCTTTTGTCCTGCTGGGTGCTGCACCTCCTAATTTTTGTCATGATTTTCTTCCTCCTGTTATACATTCAATTGATTTTGTGATTTCACCAGGGTGGCTTGTTTTTTGAGTTTGTTCTATACTTCCTGGTGGGTACAGCTGCCTCTATGCAGCTATTGTCATGCTTGTACAGGGTTTCTGTGAACAGTTCTGCATAGGCAGAAGTGTTCTCGGGGTTTATGGGGGCTTGAAATTTTGGCAGGCTCTCACTTAAGGTTAGCCTTAGAATAGTTCCTGAATATTCCCCGTTTAGCTGTGGGTCCAGGTTTTATTTTTACTTCAAAGGAGACCATTTTTTTTGGTCTGACCTTACCAGGGAAGGCTTTACAGTAGGGGTGTGCAGCACTGTCCCACATTTGTGAGGACTGGATCCAGTAAGGTTGCACCCATGGTTGGTGTATTGACTAACTGGTCCAGGCAGTTTGTATTTACAAAATCCAGGAATCTCTGTGCATGTACATTTCCTGTTGTATAGGATTCCCAGTTAATAGTAGGGTAATTAATCACCCGTGAATATGGTATTGGGTTGGATGATTAGTGTTTCTAATGAGTTTAAATGTATGGTATGAGTTTACTGGGTCATAGAGGGGGGGACCTTTAGCTTTCAAGGAAGTGGTATTTGATTTTACCTATGGTGATTTGAACATGGAGCCGCTCTAGTGCATTGTCCTGTTTGACCAGCCTTGAAGTATATTTATTCTTGATGTAAATAGACACCTCCACCTTTAGTCCCCTGCCTGTGAAGTAGCTGGTCTAAATGTGTGGAAGGCGTTATAACTTTCCAGTGTTGGTGTGCTGTCCGCGGCTTTAAACCATGTCTCAGTGACCGCACAGATATCTGCATTCTCTAGGCTAAAGAGCTTCTTAAGGAGTGGTGTTTTTTGTTTAGGCTCCTAGCATTGAGCAGCAATACCTTTAGATTTTCTTGGTTTTGCTTTGCTCTGTTGGAAGTACTTTCAGTTTTTGCTTTCCTAAAAAAGGTAGTATGGGGGAAGACTATGCTTTAGCTAAAAGCCTAGAGGGAGCGGTGCAGAGCAACCCCTGGCAAAGCAGAGTGGTCTGCTGTGACCATCTCCTTCCATGCTAACAAATAGTGCACCCTCTTAGAATGACACCAGAATGTAAGCCAATTGTTAATCATCTTTTGTTCATATTGTGGCATCATCCTTGGAGAAGGTAAAATGCTGCTCAGTGCTATGCTCATACCAGCCTGCGACGCATTCTGAGAGCTCTCTGATGTCTCTCTTCATATAGTCTAGGGAGGTACATCTGGGGTAATTTACTCCCACATGGACAATGACCGAGTCATATTGGTAATTGTGGTCCAGTGACCTGAGTGCATGTGTAATGTGGTGGATCCTAGCCCCTGATAAGCAGTTGACCGCAACTTTCTCCTTAGCCTGGTGAGAGGGACAGAAGTGGGTCTCACAATGGAGTCTCCAATTACTAGAATGTTAGACTGTGTGATGACTTGCCGTATGTGCTTAGTGGTAGAGGCTCCATGAGATGTAGCTCTGTGTGTTGATGTGGGTGTGTAGAAAGTGTGTTTGGGGCTGCTGAGGGTATTTCTTATGTGTACTTTGTCTAGGAGGGCTTTGTGGTTTAGGAAGGTTACATGCAAGTGCCTCAGTATATGTGGGTCTATGTTTGCTTTGAATTGTGTGTGATGGATGCAGCTTGTTCTACTGACAACCTTACTGACATTGAGTACTTTTATGTGAGGGCTTTGCCTCCAGTGATGTTTTGTAAGTACATCTCTCACATCATATCAGTTTGTTTGAGAATTAACTGGTTGTCTGTAAACGTGAGGCAATTTCTGCATTGCATCACGATGCCCATATCCATCAGGCTGATAATGGAGACAGTAGGAATGTTCATATCCATGACAACGTACCCTTTTTTATTGATTCGACTGTTGGAGTGAGAATATCATTCCCTGTCAGAGGACTATCAGGTTTACAACTATGTGGACAGCGCTTGTCACTGCAGACTAGTTGCCCTGTGTGCAGCTAGATATTGGAGACATTTCAATTGTGCTTTTACAGGAAAATGTCATTCAAGGTGTCTGAGACTGTACAGAGCACTGCCAAACACTTGAGGGGAAACTATAATACGTAGACTCTGAAAATGTAAGGATGAAGTATTTAGGCAAGTATTCTGAGGTTAGAAACAAATCAAGTAGTACTTACTGAAAAATAATTAGCTTGTCAAGAATGATGAAAAGAGGGGAGTCACATGAATGGCTATTACTAATGCTGGTCTCACCACTGCTTCAGTCTGTTGGGAGATATAATACTCCTTTGCTTGTTCTCTCAACAGAAGCAAAATGTTAGCACCAATCCCAAGAAAAGCAGGCCACAGCCTGTTTGGTGAACCACACTCTTGTCCCAGATGATCCAAGGGTCTGTAGGTTTGTAGCCTTTTTCTGTTAGATGCCTCGAATAGCCTCCAGACCAGTCAGGTACTTTAAGCACAGACACACTCACTCTTCAACCGAGAAGCCATTAGGAATCAGTGCACTCTGCTCCTACTCTCACCAGGATCAGAATATAAGCACAGATTCCAAGCTGTCACCTATAAAGCAGTTATTAGGGTTTCTGGTGATCAGTCTCCAAGAAATATCACTGTACTCCTCCTCTCACCAGAAGAAAACAGAAGCACTAATTCCAAGATGACTACTGAGAGGCAAAATGTGGGCTCTCCAATAACTGGTGGTCTTACAATAGATGTGTAAAGGTAAGATGAAAAAAGGTTTATCCTAAACACTGCAGTGTGCACTCGCAGGTAGATGTGAAAGTGGGTAACTTAAGTTTTAGCTTTCTAAAAAGTTAAGATCTGAAGTAGTTAACTTCATTTGCTCAGCAACCTGTGGGTATTGGATCCGATTTGGATCCGAGCCGGCAGCTTTCCAAGCTAAAAGATCCGAGCTCCAAGCTCCTCCCCTACCCATAATGCCCTGCCATCTCCCTCTAACCCTTAGATCTCGTTTGCCACGGCTTCCATAAGCTTCTCTGAACGAGCTTGGAGCGTAGTACTGTGAGTTTAACATTTAAATCTTGAATTTCTGTCAAACTTTCTCTAACTTTGTGTGTGTGAACTTCCTCTTATCTTTCTAGCCTTTTTTGGGTAGTTCTTTTAACTTTTTGGTTGTTAGATTTATTCCCCTCCCCCCTCTGCGTGTGTGAAGGTGTGTGCTTGTGGGCCTATTTTTCTTTTTTCCTCTTCTATAATGGCTGAAGGCCCTAAAGCCATTTTCTCTAAATGTACCGTGTGTGGCCATAAGCTGTCCCCAGCGGATGGCCACACTCGGTGTGTCCTGTGCCTGGGGGTTGATCACCTCTCTTCGGGCTGCACAATTTTTGCAGCCTTCAACCCCAGGGCTTTGAAAGATAGGTCGAAGCTTATTCTGGCGGGCCTTTTGCCCCCGGACTTTGCTTTGTCCTCCTCGGTGGCGCCAGCCGCGGCTGCCACACCTGCCGTTCCTGATCCCCTGGCCGGGACTCAACCTCCCTCGCTGGCCCAGGAGGAAAGGGACGGCAGAAAGAAGGATAAAAAGGATAGGGAGAGAGAAAGAAAGGCATCGCAGTCACGAAGCGGTCCGACTCGACCCCTTCGGCACCGCCGTCTAAACAGCTTGCCTCTCCCCTTAAGGTCTCCGGGCCTTCCCCCTCCTGGCTCTGTTCTCCATGTTTCTCCCCGGAGCCGGAGGAGACCCGGTCACCCTCGAGGTCATCCAGGCCGGCTTCGGTGGCCTCATCCTAGATCCACCAGAAGTTTATCTGATGCAGATATGGACCGGATGATGCGTCGATTTCTCCAGGCCCAGATGCAGATGGAAGTGCACTTGCCCCCCCCCCCCCCACTGGGGGGGAGCTAGACACCTTTTTTCACCCCCATTGCTGCTCCTCCGACCCGCTTTCGGAGTTCGGAGCTGTCTGATCTGACTAGCTTCGGAGCCGGGGTAGGGTCGGCACACAGTGTTTCCTACTTCGGCGCCGACTGTACCCTCGAGTCTGTCGGATCTGTTTTCGGATCCGAGCTCTCGGGGCCGTGAACTGAGCGTCGGATCTGGAGGGGTCAGTGGGCCTTCAGCTCTGTTAAGGTCAGGGCACACTACCCTTTCGGATCCGGTCGGGTCACCTTCGGCGCACGTCGGATCCGAGGGGACTGCTTTCGGATCTAAGGGAAAGCAGTTCCCCCTCGGCATTCGACGTTGTGGAGAGGGTCCTTTCAGGGATTCGATGCCTCAGGCTCTTGCTGTGGATCCATCTGCCATTCCCACTCAGACGGGCCTTTTTCCATCATCCGGCCCAAAGGACAGCCTGCGCCTATGTTCCAGATTGTTCCCGTAGAGGAACAGGACATTTGTTGGTGAGGCCTCTTCGGACAGCCCCCCCAAGGAGGTCCCTCACAAACGGAAGTGCAAGAGGAGGCACTTGGACTCACCCGAGTCCCTCACGGAGGACGCAGACTTAGAGGAAGGGAAAGGTTCCCCAAGGTCACCCCCCGAATACTTCGGAGACATTGTGGAAATGTTACGCATTAGAGTGGGGTGGTCTGCCCAAAAACCTTCCTTGGATGAGTCTGTGTTTCTGGAGGCATTTGACGCAGGCCTATCTACCTCTTGGGTGTCCCCTCCCGCCGACCCCCTGGTAGACCTCATAACTACCAGGGCATGGAAGGAGCCGGACACTGTCGAGCCAATACCCAAGAGACCGGACAGGATCCTCAGCCCTCCCACGGACAGGACAGTTTGGAGCAAGGGTGCCCCAGTGGATGCCATGGTGGTGGCGTCTGCCACTAAAAAGGAATTAGCACAGGAGAGTTCCTCGGTGCATCCTCCAGACAAGGAGTCTCGGATGATGGACCGTTTGGGAAAGCGGATGTTCTCTTCAGCCACCTTCTCTGTAAGGTTACTGAATTATATGGCACATGTGATTTGGCTGCAGCGGGACCTGATTAAAGAGTACGCTGGGTCACCCCCAGAGTCCATGTCAGCCGAGGACAAGTGGACCTTCTCAGCTGGAATGGCCACTCTCAAGTCACTCACCAACACATCTATGCGGCTTCTCTCCCATGCTACGGAGGGAGCGGCTAGAGCTAGCGGAACGGGCGTCTTACGTAGACAGGCCTGGCTCCATCTCTGCGATTTTGCAGAACCCTTCAAGGCGTCCTTCGCAAACGCCCCTATTGACGGTTCTACGCTCTTCAGCAAAACCGTCCACGATACGCTCCTCCAGAGTGAGAAAGACTGGAAGACGTCTGCCATCGGGATCCGCTTCTCGGCTCCTCAGAGGTGCTACTCCAGGAACCAAAGAGGACAAAAGAAGATGCAGTTCCGGAAAGCCCAGCAATCCCGTTTCGCACCGGATCCCTCATCCTTCAGAGGCAGGGAAGGACAGGGTGGATGCCGGCCCAGGGGCAGAGGGGGTTCAAAGAATTTTGGGTCGAGAGAACCTTTTTCGGATCGACATGCGCAGCAGCCCTGAGGGGTTGCCCGACTGCTCCTCTCTGGAGGCAGTCGGGGGGGCACTTCTCTGAATACCTAATGAAATGGGAGTCCATTACGACAGATCGCTGGGTGCTCCGAATCATATCCAGAGGCTATTCAATTCCTTTCCTATCTTACCCTCCCCAATCAACAAGACTCCCCGATGTTCCACCCGATCAGTGGGAGGCAGCAGCATCAGAAATTCGAGGGTTGCTAAGAAAAAGAGCTATCCAGTGTGTCCCCCCCCGAACAATCTGGATCAGGCTTTTACTCCAGGTTCTTTTTGGTGCCAAAAAAGACGGACTTACAACCCATTCTCGACCTGTCCACACTGAACCTGTCAGTCGCCAAAGAAGAATTCCGGATGGTCACTATTCAATCCATTCTCCCACTTTTGCAGGAGAACGACTGGATGTGCTCGATAGACCTCAAGGATGCGTACTACCACATTCTGGTGGACAGACTATCCAGAAGGTTCCTCCGCTTTCGGCTGGGAGCCAGCCATTATCAGTTCAGGGTCCTACCCTTCAGTTTCACCACAGCCCCCAGGATGTTCACCAAGGTCATGGCAGTTGTAGGGGCCCACCTGAGGCTTCAGGGAATACAGGTCTTTCCGTACCTTGACGACTGGCTCCTAACTGCCCCACCAGGCATCAACTCTGCTCAGGCAGGGACTACTTCTTACACCTAGCCCGCCACCTAGGGATCACGATAAACCACCAGAAATCCTCCCTTCAACCTATTCAAATTTTGGAATTCATAGGGGCCAGGATAGACACTACTCAATCTAGAGTCTTTCTGACAACGGACAGACTTCGCAGTCTAAGCCTTCACATTCTAGACCTCTTACAGTAGTCAGCTCCCCCAGCAGAACTAGTCCTGAGGGCCCTGGGATCCATGGCAGCGGCCATCAATCTGTCGCCCTTCGCTCGCCTGAAGATGAGAATCCTACAATGGACATTACAAGTTCAATGGTCCATTCTTTTTCATCCCCTGTCTACACCTATTCCCCTCAGCAGGATTTGCAAGGAGTCGCTTGTTTGGTGGCTCTGCTCCAGAGATCTCCGGGAAGGCCGGCCCTTTGTTATACCCCCTCTCCAAGTCACGATGACCACGGACTCATCTCTCCTCGGGTGGGGGGGGCATTGCATGGGCAAATCCGTCCAAGGCACGTGGACTTTCACAGACACCTCACTGAATATCATTGTCCTGGAGATGAGGGTGATGCTTCTATTGCAGGCTCTCCATCCCCTTCTCCCTCCAGGGACTGTTGCACTTCAAACAGGCAACATGTCTGTAGTCTGGTACATAAACAGGGGGGAACCAGATCCTATACACTTTGCAGGGAAGCAATGAGAGTATGGGAATGGGTGATATCCACCAACCGCTTTCTCATAGCAACACACATCCCGGGTCGGTCAAACATCTTGGCGGACAGGTTGAGTCGAACGATCCTCTCACCTTATGAGTGGTCTCTGAACCCAGCAGTAGCAAAACAAATCTTCCTCGAATGGGGTCAACCTTGCTGCGATCTCTTTGCCTTGCCTTCGAACACAAAGTGCAGCGAGTTCTTCGCTCTGATTCCCCCACCACGGGAAAGCCCCCAGGGACGCTCTAGTTCATGCTTGGCCATCCAGTCTTCTGTATGCTTATCCTCCTCTTCCATTGATGACAAAATTCTTGCAGAAAGCTTGTTGGTTGGGAAGCAGAGTTATCCTCATAGCCCCATTCTGGCCTCGTCAAACCTGGTTTCCTTACCTGCGGTCTCATCTAGTACATCCTCCCTGGATTTTAGATCCCAATCCGGATCTGATCTCTCATCCTTTAGGATTGAAGACCCCCGACCTGGACTACCTCAAGCTCTCAGCTTGGTTGATCCAGTTCCCTTAATGGCTAGGACTCCCGGTATATCTTCCTCGGTTAAGGCCATCCTGGTGGCCGCCCATAAACCGTTTACGAGGAAAATCTACAAGAGTAAATGGAAACTTTTCTCTGTCTGGGCGGAGCACAGGAACTTAGACCCCTTCACGGCTCCTATCCCAGCAGTTCTAGACTTTCTTTCGCATACCTTTGATCAAGGAGCTAGTGCTTCTACTATTAAAGTTCAGTTGGCAGTTATTTCCCACTACCACGTTGGAAACAGTTCAGGGCCTCTAGCGTCCTCCAAGATATGCAAAACATTCATGAAAGGAACCTTTTTGTTAAGACCCCCTATTAAAGATGCAGTGCCTCCATGGGATCTTACCCTAGTTCTTCAAGCTCTGACTGGGCCTCCTTTTGAACCCGCAGCTTCAGTCGACTTAAAATATGTATCCTGGAAGACGGCCTTCCTGATTGCCATTACTTCTGTTAGAAGGATATCGGAGCGTCATGCTCTTTGCAGTAAACCTCCATACATAATCTTTCATAAAGACAGGGTCTCCCTCAGGACTAATCCCTCTTTTCTGCCCAAAGTGGCTTCAGAAGCCAACATCAACCAGTCCATCAATCTACCTGTCTTATTTCCAAATTTCCAAAACAAAGGGGAATACAGACTTCATTGTCTGGATGTTCACAGACAGTTACGTTTTTACTTAAACAGAACAGCAGATCTTCAAAAATCTGATCAACTTTTTGTTTCCTTTGCAAAATCCTGTCTGGGGAAGCCAGTCACTAAAGTAACCTTAGCTAGATGGATTTCCCAGTGCATTCTCCTAGCATACAAAAGTTCTGGTCGTCCTGAGCCCATGAGAGTGCAAGCCCATTCTTCCTGATCTATGGCCACTTCTGCTGCTTTCTGGTCAAGGGTTTCTTTGGATGACATTTGCTCAGCAGCTACTTGGGCTTCCTCTCATACCTTTATTACACACTATAAATTGGATTTAATGTCCAGAGGATATGCATCGTTTGGCTCCGCAGTGCTCCGGAATATCCTTCCATAAGGGCCTCCCAAGTTGCTGGCAGCTGGGGACTCTGTCCCACAGGTTGCTGAGCAAATGAAGTTAACTACTTCAGATAAGAAGTTATGTACTCACCATAACGTTCCATCTGAGTAGGTAACTTCATTTGTCTGCAACCGACCCTCCCTCCATCCCCCGGACCCTTAGTTTTTTATCAAAGGATCAGGATATGTCTTCAGTTGACTGGAACGTATTTCTAGGTTATAGAATTTCCTATTGCCTTTTTTCTGGCAAACTCGATCTGAGGGTTAGAGGGAGATGGCAGGGCATTATGGGTAGGGGAGGAGCTTGGAGCTCGGATCTTTTAGCTTGGAAAGCTGCCGGCTCGGATCTGATACCCACAGGTTGCAGACAAATGAAGTTACCTACTCAGATGAACGGTGAGTACATAACTTCTTTTTTTAGTGGAGAGCCACTATTTTTTAAGAGCAAGATTGAAAGGGGATGGTCACTTTTGCATTCAGGTACTATGGAATACAGTAGGATGGCTAATAAATTTAAATAGTTGAAGGGGAGTGATTTCTCAATGTTAATTTTGTGATAAAACAAACCAGTAAAAGGAGAGAGAAGTAGAGATATATGGTCAAATTAACATAAGGAGCAGGCAACTAGAAAGACAGTGGTGTTTAAGAACACAACAGTAACAAGGTGGGAGGGTGGGGAAAAATTCTGACTGACTCACAAGAGACAGCGCTGTGGTCTCCAAGTTTTAATATGCAGTTAAAAGCAGAATACAATTAAAACACAGTGTAAAGAAAACCTCACAGTATACAAATTAGAAAAAGGCAATAAAGTAATACCAAATGCAAGAAATAAAAAAACAAACTAACCTTTCCCTCACAGCAAGCTGTGGTAGAGTCTGGGTGAGCCTTTCCAGTAAAGCTCGCCCAGATTTCTCTCTAGATGTCGCCTCAGCAAGAGTTTTCCTCAAAATTCTAGGCTTCCTGGCCTCAGTGATCCTCATACCACTAGCCAGGCTGTACCGGAGAACCATTAAATGGTGCTTGAATTGTTGGAACTCAGCACCTTCATCCCTTGGATTTCCTGGTCACAGACTTGTGAAATAGGAATTGGCGTGGTAGAGGGATCAGTAGTCTGAATCCATGGCTGCTTTTCTCTCTTCAGACCCCAGTCTTTTCTGTCCAGATGGACTGTTTCGATTTTGCCTTTGGAAGTAGTATCCATGGAGTTAAAGTGCAAGGCCTTCCGGGGTCTGCAGGACATGCCGGAACACAATATAAGATGTTGTCAGTTCATGCTTTAAAAGTTCACTTATGGACTCCATGTCCTCTTCTAGTGGTCACAGACAACACTATTATGATGTGGTACCTTAAGCAAGGGGGGGGGGGGGTACAAGGTCATCATTGCTGCTGTTCATCTTGTTTCACTGTTGCAATCATTACACTTGGGTTATCCTGCCGTCAGGCGGTCCTGCAGTCGGCCAGAGTTCCAAAGTCTTGGTCCGGCGTCTGTTGCTGTCACTTCTTCCCTGACGTCAAGTGCGCCAGGGGTATATAATATGCAGCCAATGCCATTTTTTTTCAGTCTTTCTTTCCGCGCGGTGCCCGAAGCAAAAGCAGTTCGCAAGTGCTGGTCGGCCGACTCCAGAGATTTTCAAATAATTTTAGAACCGAAGTCTTCAATAAAGCCAAGTACCCCATTGGGGAAACTTTTTCTTGCCTGAGACCGATGTCAGTAAAAGTTAATAATTGCATTTCTTGTGGGAAGCAAAGGACTTTCATTCTTACTGTAGTCCATGATTAGGCCCAGACCACGACGTCACTAGTTTTGCGCTAGATTTAACAAGCGCACTATTAAACGTCTGATTTTGCACCCCATTATTTTGGCCGAAGGTTCAATTATACCATGCCATCGGAACAACCGACTACCGGAATACTCAAAAACCGCAAAGACAAAGATAAGGATAGGCATCTGAGGTCCAAAACTGATGAAGCCTCTTCTAGGCCAGTCGCTGGTTCTCTGTGAGGCGCTTTAGCAGCCCCTGACGCCCGCTACCTCAGAGCCACAGGCCTCCTCCGACTCCCACATGGAGATCACTAGGCCTCTGGAAACTCAAGGTATTGGGCCTACGGAAATTAACCCCTCAGTTGGGTCTGGAGCCGCTGAGCAGGCATCTGCTTCTGAGGGTGTTTTCAGACCTTCACAGCTTAACATCAAAACAATAACCAAGTCTAAAACTCCACTAACGACAAAGAAACAAGAACAGCATTCACCTGGACAGGCCTCCATGCCTAAAAAAACAGATGCTCAAAATGGCCGAAGACCTAATTACTCTGATCAGGGGTTCCCATCCCCCTCATGATAAAAGGCCTAGGCAGGATACAGACTATGATTTCTCTGACCATGTTTCCATTTCCTCTGATTCCTCTTCAGACCAGGGATACTCTTTACCCCCCTATGAGGACTCTGATGCTGAAGAATCAATCCCTTCAGCCTCTCCTCCTGAGGATTACTCTTTTGGGGAAACTTTACATACCATGAGGGAGCATTTCCATTGGGAGAGCCAGGATTATTCAGAATCCAAGAAAAGGCTCAGAGATTTTCTTTTATTGCCTCAGCACAAGCCCCTGGCTATTCCGCCTGTGTTAGACATTGTGGATGATCTGTTTTCTGAATCCAGTTTAACCCCTGATTCTTTGCCCCCAGCACCAGTCAAGGCAGATAGGTACTACAGAGTCCCTGACTCTCACAAATTTCTTTATAAAAACCCTGCTGCTGACCCAGAAACTATTTCCCAGGGTCCCAAAGGGGTAAAGGCTTCCACTGCTAAAAATCCAGTTCCCTCTGACAGGGATTCTAGAGCATTAGGTAGGTGGGGGAAGAAAATTTACACTTCTGCAACTTTAGCAGTAAGGGCTTTAAATTGCCAGTTCCACATGCTTAAATACCAACAATATTTAATGTCTCTGTTAAAACAGAAAATGCTTACAAGCTCAAAGTCCTGACTGTAAGGAAATGCAGGATTTATTGCATGCAGCTGAACAAGTGGGAAAACATACTCTGCAATGTGGTTTTGATTCATTAGAGGATTCTTATAGAGCCGCAGTTACTGGATCTGTGATTTGAAGGCATGCTTGGTTAAAAGAACAAGGTTTACCTGATCATGTTAAGGCAAAATTATTGGATGCTCCTTTACAGCATGATATCTTTGGTGTTAAGGCAGAAGAGGTATTAAAGAAAATGGAGGATAAGGCAAAATCTAAGCAAACAGTGAAGGATTTCTTACAGGTACAGCCACCTCGATTCAGCAGAAATTGGCCTTCTACAAATTGGTCCTTTTCAGTGTCAGACAGACCACAAAGAGGCAGATACAGATGCCCAAGAGGCAGATCTCAGCCCCAACGCTCTTACAGGCCACGACAGTGGGGTGCTTCAACCCCAAAAGGAGGAGAAGACAAGTCACAACCTTATATGAAACAGTCCCAATGACTTCCCCTTCACATGCCAAGCACTTACCGTTTGGCAGCTCCCTTAGGGGGAAAACTAGCTCTTTTTTCACAAAATTGGCATATAATCACCCAAGGCAAATGGTTTCTGAATATTGTGTCTCAGGGTTACAGGTTCCACTTTCATACTCTACCAAGGCCAAAAGGAATGCCAGACCTGCAACAAAATCAATGGGCAGAGGCGCAAAAACAAATCACAGCCCTCATGGACATGAGAGCTATTCAAAAAGTGCCACAACAGGAACAAGGACAAGGATTTTACTCAAGACTTTTCTTGGTCCCCAGAAAGGACAAAGCCTGGAGATCCGTACTGGACCTCTCTACTCTAAATACTTACCTGGATGTTCCGAAATTCAAAATGTTGACACTACAGCAACTTCTTCCCATGCTGGGCAAGAAGGCTTGGCTAGTTACATTGGACCTCAGAGGCATACCTGCACGTCCCAATCAGACAAAATTGCAGAAGATACCTCAGATTCATAGCTGGCACAATGCATTACCAATTCTCTGCACTGCCCTTTGGCTTATCTACTGCGCCCAGGGTCTTCACAAAATGCCTGGCACCAGTAATTGCATTTTGCAGACAAAAAGGAATTCAAATATATCCCTACTTGGACGACTGCCTTATTCAAGCAGAGAGCAAGGACATTCTTCTAAAGCATTTGGCATTTGTAAAAAGATTGCTAATTTGCCTAGGGTACACAATAAATGAAAAGAAGTCAAAACTAGTGCCCTCATGAGATAATATTCCTGGGTGCCAGCTTAAATACAACGGCCCAGATGGCTTATCTCATGCCAGACCAGCAAAGACAACTGACTCAGTACTTTCAATTGATGGCAACAAAAACCCAACTACCTGCAAGAAAAATTCTGCAGGCCTTGGGGTTCATGGTGTCCTGCATACTAGTAATACCATATGCCAGACTGCATATGAGGAAATTACAATGGTACCTAAAGAGTGCTTTTCACTTTACCCACAGCCAGGCAGACACTAACAACAGATGCTTCGGATTACGCCTGGGGAGCACACATGGCAGGAAAATGTATTCAGGGCAAGTGGGCCGCAGAACAAATGCATCTTCACATCAATCCAAAAGAGATGCTAGCTGTACAAAATGCCCTAACAGCTTTCAAGGACCTCCTGTATCCAGGACAATTATTGCTAAAGACGGACAACACCACAGTTATGTGGTACATAAGCAAGGGGGCACTCATTCCTATCCCCTCTGCAGACAAGCCATGACTTTGTGGAACACAGCACTGACCTATCAAGTTCATCTGCAAGCACAATTCCTGCCAGGAAAGAAAAATACTCTGGTAGATGACTTAAGCAGAAACATCATGGATCCTCACGAGTGGAAATTAAATCCACAAGTATTCAGCATGATAACACAAAAATGGGGGTGCCCAGACATAGATCTTTTTGCCTCCCCTCTGAACTGCCAACTACAGAAATTCTGCACAAGGACTTAACCGCACACAAGCATGGAAAGTGGATGCTCTCTCGTTCAGCTGGAAAACCCTAAAGTTTATGCCTTCCCACCACTGCCTCTCCTGTCAAAGGTACTCCTAAAAGCCAGACAAGAAAGGCCAAAAATGATCCTGATTGCCCCAGACTGGCCACGCCAGCACTGGTACCCAATCTTAAAGAACTTGACTCAAGGCCCAGCATGGATTTTACCTCAAATTCCTCATCTTCTGACGCAACAAAACAATCAGAGCCTGCACAGCCAGCTCAAAACCTTAAACCTGGCTGCATGGCAGATTACTTAGCCAAGCAACCAACACCTCTCTCTAAAGCTGTTATGGATGTCATTTTGGAGGCCAGGAGGCCCAGCACCAGGAAATCCTATTCAGAAAAGTGGAAGAGATTCTGCGTCTGGAACCAGGCTCAAAGCTTTGACCCTCTTGTTCCAAATATTCCTCTGATATTACAATACTTAACTGAGATGCTGGACAAAGGCCTGTCCTTCTCATCCATTAAGATCCACGCCTCTGCCATCTCAGCTCATTACAGCACGGATCCTCCTATTTTCTCTCATCCATTATTAAAACAGTACCTCAGAGGGGCTAAAAACATAAGTCCGCCCCGCAGAGCACCAACACCAACTCGGGACCTGAACTTTGTCTTGGAAAAACTAACTTTACCTCCTTTTGAGCCAGCCAATTCAGCAGAATTAAAATGTCATGGAAAACTGCTCTGCTTCTGGCAAAACCTCAGCACGAAGAGTCTCAGTTTACAGGCACTAATAGCAGTAGAACCTTTCATCATTTTCATCAGGACAGGGTTTCTTTAAGAACAAACCCTACATTTATGCCAAAGGTGGTTTCCAGTGTGGCTCTTAACCAAACTATTCACTTGCCAACATTTTATCCATATCCCCAGAATAAAGGGGAGAGACTTCTGCACTCATTGGATATACACAGGCAGTTATGCTTCTACTTGGACAAAACAAAAGCTTTCAGGAAAACTGAGCAATTGTTTGTAGCATATGCTACAGGATCACGGGGAAAGGCTATTTCCAAGCAGACCATTTCAAAGTGGATAGGACACTGTATCCGTTTCTCCTACACACAGCATGGAAAAACTGTACCTAGCAACATTAGGCCACATTCCACCGGGGCAACTACCTACCTTAGAGGAGCACCTACCAAGGATATTTTGGAAGCTGCAACTTGGAGTTCAGTACACACCTTTACCAAGCATTACCACTTGCCTCTTTACTCTAAATCCAGAGCTGGCTTTGCCACTGCAGTGTTGCAGGGCCTCATAGCCACACCGAATCCTTTATAGAACCAGCCACCCAACCTCAGCTTTGGGATTCAACCCAAGTGTAATGACTGCAGCAGTGCAACACGATGAACATAGTACAGTTTTGTACCTACCATAAATGTAGATGTTCGAGTGTACTCACTGCTGCAGTCCAGGTTACCCTCCCTCATCCCCTCTTTCTTAGCTGGGACTTATCTATACCTTTTCTACCCTGTACAAACCTATGTGGTGTATTTGCTTGTAACTGAAGGTATTTTTATTTTTTATGTATGTTTTATTACCAAAATGTATTGCCTACCTATTTGGGGGCACCTGAAATCTGGGGCAAGAAAAACTGAAGAAAATGGCGTCTGCGGCATATTATATACCCCTGGCGCACTGACGTCAGGGAAGAAGCGACAGCAACTGACGCCGGACCAAGACTTTGGAACTCTGGCCGACTGCAGGACCGCCTGACAGCAGGATAACCTAAGTGTAATGACTGCAGTGAATATACTCTAACATCTACATTTATGGTAGGTACAAAACTGTACTGTTTGCAGTGTTGGCCTGGAAGCTGGTTCTGCAGAATTCTGACTCTTCAAGCCTCTTACATTCCGTCAGAGCAAAACACAGTGGTAGAAAGTCTAAACAGATCCTGGACAGACCCTCCATTAGTAGAAGCTCCATGTAATGGGCTTCTAGAACTTGATCCAGGTGCAGGGGAGCCCCTCAAATATATCCATTTTGATTCCTTTCAAAACAGTTAACTGAAAAAATAGACATCTTTACAGCCATGCTTGGAAGACTCTTTCCCTTGGCTGGGTATATTACTGTGTGCATTTCCACCCTTTCCAGTGATTCCCAAGGTACTTATAAAGATTCTGAAAGAATTGCCAAAGATCATTATGGTAACACCAGCCAAATTTGGTTCTCCATTTTAATGCAGTTGGCCAAGGGCAAGTACCCCAAGCTTCCTCAGTCTAGATATTCTCAGACAGAATCGGTGGTGAATTGTACACTCCAGCTTAGAGTAGTTGTAGCTGACAGCCCAGATGAAGATGTGTAGCAGGTATTTAAGGAGGCAAGAAAACATTTAACTCTGTAATCTTGTTTACAAGTGGCAGAGGTTTTCAGGGTGGTGCCTAGCCAATAGCAGAGGTTCCGAAAGCTTCAACCCCTCTGGTTTTGAAATTTATGACCTGTTTAGAGATGGTTTGTCTTTCTAAGTTCATCTTGTAGCCTTCTCAGCTTGTCTGCCCATAGATCCCGATCTTTCATCTCTCTGTGGTCAAACAGTTTATGAAAGGAGACCCCCCCCCCCTTGAAGGCAAATTCCTCCTCCTTGGGATCACAGGTTTGTTCTTTAAAAATTGACCTTACTTCCTTTTGAACCTGTCCCTCTGTTATTACTTGGAAACCTAATTTACTCTTGGCTCTGACATCTGCAAGGCAGATGTAGAGGGCCAACCCCGTCTGTTTTTTCACAAGTATAGGGCTGTGTTATGCACTATGCCATCATTCATGACTAGTTTCTGAATTCACCTTGAATCAAGCTGTTAATTTCCCAGTGTTCTGTCCTGTTCCAAAAAGCAAGAGAAAAAAGATTCCACATACCTTGGAAGCATGCAGGCAGCTCATTGTACTACCGTGACAGCATTCTTAAAGGGGTTTGTTCTAAATGGTTATTGGCCTTCATATGGGGCCTAAGAAAGATCAACCTGTCTCTAAGCAAACTTGCACGATTGTTGTCTTGTGTTTTCTTTTACTGCCACCATGGTAAATCTCATCCAGACAAGATTAAGGCTCACTTGACTAGGGCCTTTATCCTTGCCAATGCCATATTGGAAAGGGGTGGATGCTTCAAGCGTTCTAGAGGTAGCAGCCTGTTCTGTTTGTACCATCGCCAATCAGTATAGATTGTATTATTTTTCAAGGCGCAGAGCAGGTTTTGTTTGGGCCATTCTCCAGGGGCTATTGGATCCTTACCCTTCCACTTCCCAAGTAGGATAAGCTTTGGTAATCTATCCAAAATGCCAGTGAGGCAGTGGGAATGATGAACACGGTACAGTTGTACAAGTCCTGTCATCCTGTAACAGATGATTGAATTCCTAATTGCCTCAGTGGCAGCAACCTCTTGTTTATCCCCCCAGATTGTGCATAGTTGAAGTGGGTTTCGACCACTTCAATTCAGTTGCTGGATTTTTTTTAATATGTTATTGTGACTAGCTGCAAGTTTACTTTTATTTATTTTATTTTACATTTGTTAACCAGGAAATTCCGACTGGACCAGGTCCATTTTCAGCGGAGGACCGGGGAGAAAAGCTCCAGCATCAAGTTATACAAATACAGTACATCCAGCATAATGCACACAATAGGTTACATCATGTATGCTGAGCATAGTAATATAACAAGAAAATAATAAAACACTCCAGGCAAAAGAAGATATAGAACATGGGTAAAAAGACAATGTCAGTTATACATTGGTAAGAGAAGAAAATATATCAAGTAAGATTCTACAGTTAAAAGTACCCTTTCAGATGACCAAGCCTACAGGGGATAAGAGATCCAGCATGTGATCAGAGAGGATTTTGGGGAGTTAGTAGTAGTATAGGTAGGGTTATGTGATACAAGGGCATAACCAGGTACTAAGAATGTGCGATTTGAGGGAGTTTTTGGATGTGGATGGAACAGTAGACACGGATAGGGGAAGAGAGTTCCAATTTCTGGCAACGGTGTGGGAGTGCGCTTTCCTTGCATTATTGTTAGGCTTGGTGATGGAGAGGAGAGATTTTTCACTGGATCTTGGGTACTGGTTTGCAGTATAGACAGTAAGGTTGGATAATGAGGGGTTTCTTTCAGGATATTTGAGAATATTGTATGCTGTGCCTAGCTGGTGATAGTTAAGTAGCTGTGGTAGCTCAAGCCATTTTAGTTCTTTTAGTGCAGCACAGTGATGGCTCTATATAGGTTGAGTTAGTAGCAAACGTGACTATTTTATTGTAGCATGATTCTAGTTTGTCTAGGTCACATTATCTTATATGGGTAAAGATTGGTGCTGTGTATAATAGAGTTGAGAGGAGGTGGCTTTGTGCAAGAGTGACTCTCTATTTTTGTGAGAAAGGACTTGTGCCTGTATAGGGAGCCTAGTTTTTTGTGTACTAGTTTTATGATATGTGAGATGTGAACATCAAAGTGGAGATTGTCTATTTCAATGCCCAGAAGTTTGGTGTGGTTAGAAGGGGAGATGGTGGTGCCGCCCTTAGATGTTATGGTAAAGGAGAGGTGTTTTTTTTATCTGTTGGGGGTAAATAGCAGTTTTGTCTTTTTGGGATTTAGAATTAGTTGGATACCTGATATCCATTTTTCTATTGAGTTAAAGGTATCTTGAGTGAGTGTATGTAGGGTGGTGGCAGATGAGGCGGAGCAGATCAGGGTTGAATCGTCCGTATATTGTATGAGTGTGGCATGTTGTGTAGAGCTATTGAGGTTATTTGTGAAAATAGAGAACAATAGCGGGCCCAGTATAGAGCCCTGTGGGACTCCTATGGTGGTTTGGAAGTTGTACAAATCTGGCCTCTGGTACTTTTCTCTCCTTTGTGGAAGTGAAAAAGCCTAATTACTTGCTCCTTGTAACAGTTGAAGGCTTCCTTCTCAGGATATGCTCAGCCAATCAGCTGTCATAGAAAAAGAGAGGGAGGGGAGTCTGAGCTTTTGAAAGTTGGCCAGTACTAGGTTGCCTTGGCAGATGATCCAAAATGCCACTGAGGCAGTGAGAATTTTGACTATCTTCTGTTCCAAGTAGAAGTTATGCAGCTGTACTTTTTTCTGCACTCTGGTTTTATTTTTGGGTTTCCTGGTGGGTCTAAGGTATTCTACGATTATTTTGGCTGTCATTTCTTAGCTTTCGTACGGGGAAACAGCATGCTCCCATTGCTTCGTTGAGGCTCTCAAAAGCATTTCTGAAAGAGCTTTTCTCTTTACATATGCTGAGACCCTGTTCCTCCTTGGCACATCACCATCTTGTTACAAGGCCTGAGCTCTGTTTGAGGCTGCAGGTTCTGCATATTTAAGATGTCTGTGTATGAGGATCTTGGTGGCTGTTAACCTTGTCCTGAAGAATTTTTTGAGTTGCAGTCTGTCGTGCAAATTCCCATATTTGACTTATCTTAAAGGGTTCCTTTTTTTTTTTTTTTTTAAATAATGTCCTTCATTGATTGGGTGTCACTGTCACTTTAGGTGTTATTTATACCCTGCAAACTTTAGAAAAAGTGATATCTTCATTTCCTTTTCTGAGATGAAAGTTTGGATGTCCTTCATGGATGCATCTGCAGTCATAACAACTGGGTTGTCCTGTCGTCAGGCAGCCCTTCAGTCGGCCGGATTCCAAAGTCCGGGTCCGGCTTCGGCTGATGTCGCACTTCACCCGACGTCATCTCTGTTGGTCTTCGGGTATAAAGGCATCAGCCGACGCCATTTTCCTCAGTCTTTCTTGCCGCGTGGCGCCCGAAGCAGAAGCTGTTCGCAAGTGCCGGTCGGTCGGATCCAGAGATTACTTCTACCGAATACTACTTCGAAGACTTCTAAAGCTAAGTACCCGTTGGGGACTCTTTCTTGCCTCAGCCGATGTCAGAAAAGTTAATAATTGTTTAACCTGTGGGAAACAAATACCTCATAAAGATTTCCACTCTTATTGTCTGCCTTGTTTAGGCCCAGCCCACGACGTAGCAGCCTGTTCGCCTGTGCTTCTTTCAACCGACGAACACTTAGGCGTCGGTCGGAGTTTGCTGAACAGTTTTTCGGTTCTGATTTTGCGTACATTATGCCGTCGGATCCTCCGACTACCCAATCTGCCAAAAACGCAAAGATAAAGACCGACACTCGCGGTCTGCGGTTTCGGCCGAAACCATGGTTAAGCAAACATGAGTGTCTCGGTTTCGCCGAAACCGAGAAAACTGATCAAAGTACAGCTGAATCTATCTCTACAACTGAGGCCCCTGCTACCACTCTTGAATCGGCCTCAGAAGATTTATCCACTACGGTGGTTGCCACTGACTTATCAGACACCATTCCCTTGGATGTCTCTACCCCAGCACGTGGTGCTGCTAGGCCTCCAGCAGCCATGTCCATTAAGGCCTTCGCCAGGGCTAAAGCAGCCAAGACTACTAAAACAGTGCCTGTTAAACCCCCTACAACCAGGCCCTCCTCTAGTTCTCAAATGCTTACTCTGGCAGAAGATTTAATTTCATTAATTAGAGGATCTCAATCTCACCCAGACAGGGCCTCTCAGCCCCCAGAGAAGAGACCTAGGGCAGAGCCCCCTGAGCCAGTGTCCTCTGATGATTCTGCCGATGAATCAGACATAACTGACCAGCCAGAGGCTCCTTTCTCCAATTTTGAAGACTCTGATGCTGAAGAATCCATTCCAGCTGCTTCCCCACCAGAAGAATTCTCCTTTGGGGAAACCTTACATGCCATGCGAGAGCAGTTCCAATGGCAGCAACAGGATTTTTCAGACTCCAGAAAAGACTTAGGACCTTTCTGCACCTTCCACAGCACAGGCCCTTGGCTATACCTCCTGTTCTCTCTGTGGTGGATGATGCTTTCAATGATGTCTGCTCCGCACCAGATTCTTTACCTCCAGCCCCTGCCAAACCAGACAGATTTTACAGGGTGCCAGACACTCATCACCACCTTTACAAGGCCCCACTTGCAGACCCAAACTATATCCCAGGGTCCCAAGGCAGTAGCCGACCATAGCTAAAACCCTATTCCTTCTGAAAGGGAAGCAAGGTCATTAGACAGATGGGGCAAAAGGTCTACACTTCAGCTACTCTCTCAGCTAGAGCTTTAAACTGTCAGTTTCACATGATACAATACCAAGAGTTTATGCTTGATCAGTTAACTAAAAAGCTAACCACTGATGAATCTCTTGATAAGAAATATGTATTAGAAATGGTAAATAACATACAACAGGTTAGTAACCATTCCTTAAAATGTGGCTATGATGCACTGGAGGCTTCATTTAGATCAGCCATGACTGGCACAGTGATAAGAAGGCATGCATGGCTAAAGGAGCAAGCTTTACCGGATCATGTTAAAGCTAAGTTGCTAGATGCTCCTATGGATAAGACAAGTTTGTTTGGTACACCTGCCCAGCAGGTTATGAAGAAAATGGAAGAAAAGGCAAAATCTGTTCAAACGGTTAAAGATTTCTTGCAGGTTCAACCCCAAGGTTTAGCAGGAACTGGCCTGCCAAAATTGGTCCTTTCCTGACTCCACAAGATCTCAAAGGGGCAGGAATAGACGTTCCAGAGGCAGAAACCAATCCAGAGGAGGTGCCTACAGAGGACGACAGTGGCAAGGTAACAACAGAGGCACAGACACAACCACTGCCACTACATCAACACAACCACAGTGACTTAACCCTAAATCCGCCTACCAGGGAACAAATAGCAGCTCCTCTAGGCGGAAAGTTAACCTTATTTTCAAAGAACTGGCACTATATAACAAAAGACAAGTGGATTTTACAAACCATAGATCAAGGTTACCGGTTCCACTTCCACACTTTACCAGTCAAAAGAGGAATGCCAAATCTACCTCCAAATCAAAAAGCAGAGGCTCTACAACAGATAATGCAGTTAGCAAACATGAGAGCTGTGGAAAGAGTGCCAACAGCAGAGCAAGGAAAGGGGTTCTACTCCAGACTATTCCTAGTTCCAAGAAAGGAAAAAGTTGGAGACCAATTCTCGACCTGTCCACCTTAAATACATACATCATTGTCCCAAAATTCAAAATGCTGACCCTACAGCAACTTCTTCCCATGCTGGGCAAGGAGTGTTGGCTGGTAACTCTAGATCTCAAGGAGGCATACCTGCACGTCCCCATTCGACCAATCTGCAGAAGATACCTCAGATTTCTTGCAGGATCAGAGCACTATCAATTCTCAGCATTGCCCTTTGGCTTATCTACTGCCCAGAGTATTCACAAAATGCCTGGCATCAGTAATCACCATTGCAGACTACAGGGAATTCAAATTTACCCATACCTGGACGACTGCCTGCTACAAGGGGACAACATAAGCAAGCTGACAACAGATTTACAAAGGGTCATTTACTTGCTACAAGCACTGGGATACACAGTCAATTTACAAAAGTCAAGGCTGATACCATCCCAAACAAGGACATTCTTGGGCGGAATTGGACACAGTAAAACAAATGGCATTCCTAACTACAGAAAAACAAAAGAACTCCTCTTTACTTCTTGGCACTAACAAAACTGAACAAGTTAACAGCAAGAAAAGTACTGCAGGCCCTGGGCTTCATGGCATCATGCATAATCTTGGTCCCACTTGCCAGACTACATATGAGAAAACTACAGTGGTACCTAAAGAATTTATGGTCCCAACACAGACACAGCCTAGAAACAGAAATCCCACTAATTCCATGCTTAAAACAGGAGTTCCTATGGTGGGCTCAGGCATGCCAGTCAAACCCAGGGCTACCCTTTCGCAGATGTCAAGCAAGCCAGACCATCACAACAGACGCTTCAGACCTAGGATGGGGGGCCCACATGCTGGACAAATGCGTGCAAGGATTGTGGACACAGGATCAACTTCACCTGCACATCAACCTAAAAGAAATGCTGGCAGTAAAACTGGCAATCCAAAAGTTCAGACCATTTCTCAGAGGGCCAGTTGATGATAAGGACAGACAACACCACAGTCATGTGGTACATCAACAAACAGGGAGGCACTCATTCATACCCCTATGCAGAATGACTTTGGAGCTGTGGACCCTGGCACTCAGCTACAACATCCAGTTACAGGCAATATTTGTACCGGAAAGAAAATACTCTAGCAGACATATTAAGCAGAACCACATCGGATGCCCACGAATGGAAGCTGCACCCGGACATCTTCAAGACCATCTCAAAGAAATGGGGAATGCCTCAGATAGATCTATTCGCATCACCTCTCAATCACCAACTCAAAAATTCTGCACAAGGACATTCCACCCACTAGCATGGAAAGTGGATTCGCTCTCCTTCAGCTGGAAAGGCCTAACAGCATATGCATTCCCACCTCTTCCCTTGATACACAAGGTATTACTAAAAATCAAGGAAGAACGTCCAAGGATAATCCTGATAGCTCCAAACTGGCCAAGACAACACTGGTACCCACTGCTGAGGAGTATGTCTCGGAACAATATGTGGCCAATACCCCTGATGCCTTTGATGTTAACTCAGAACAACTACAGCATCATACATCCAAACCTAAAAACGTTGCAACTGACTGCATGGAACATCACATAGCAGCAGCTAATCCAGAACTTTCCCAAAGAGTTAAAGACATTATTCTTGAAGCACGCAGACCTTCAACAAGAAGGAACTATGCTGGAAAATGGAAAAGGTTTGTCATTTGGAGTACTGAAAGAGGAAAAGATGTGTCAAACATAGATATGCCTAACATTCTGGAGTATCTGGCCGAACTTCTTCATTCAGGCCTGTCCTACTCCTCCATCAAGATACATGCATCAGCTATTTCAGCAGAATACAGCTTTGATCCACCTGTTTTTTCGCACCCTTTGTTCAGGCAGTTCCTCAGAGGAATCAAGAATGTAAAACCTCCAAAGAAACCACCATTACCAGCTTGGGACTTAAACTTTGTGCTAGAAAAGTTGACACTATCACCCTTTGAACCAGCAGCAACAGCAGACCTACAACACCTGTCATGGAAAACTGCTTTCCTACTGGCAATTACTTCAGCAAGGAGGGTTTCAGAACTACAGGCCTTAATGGCAGTGCAACCCTTCCTGATCTTCCACCAAGATAGAGTGTCCATGAGGACTAATCCTACATTTATGCCTAAGGTGGTATCCAGAGTGTCTTTAAACCAGGCAATCCACCTACCTACCTTCTTTCCCAACCCACAAAACAGAGAGGAAAGAATACTGCATACCTTGGATGTACATAGACAGCTACGCTACTACTTGGACAGAACAAAAAGTAGCAGAAAGACTGACCAACTTTTTGTAGCCTATGCAACAGGAAGGGAAGGAAAAGCTATTTCCAAACAGACAATCTCCAAATGGATAGGAAATTGCATACGATTCTGTTACTCCTTCCATGGAAAACCAATTCCACAGAACATAAGACCTCATTCTACAAGGGCAACAGCCACTACCACAGCCTTCTTACGAGGAGTGGCAACCAAAGACATTATTGAGGCGGCTACTTGGAACTCTGTGCATACATTTGCCAAGCATTATAATTTGCCTCTATATTCCAGATCCCGAGCAGGGTTTGCCACTGCTGTACTGCAAGGGATCCTAAACACACCATAATCTAGTTTTATCCTCCTCCCCTAGTTGGCTATGGTATTCTACCCAGTTGTTATGACTGCAGATGCATCCATGAAGGACATAGTACAGTTTTGTACCTACCATAAATGTAGATGTCCGAACTGGATAGCATCTGCAGTCAGGATTACCCTCCCTCCTTCCCTCTGTGGTACTCCTAGGGTGTTTACCCTCCTAATAGCTAGCTGGTGGGGGGGAGTCTTTTATGGTGTATTTGTTTGTATATATGTACATACATGCTTATTTTTGTGTTTACCTCTATCCTTTTGGAAACATTGGCATCTATCCAAATTTTAGCCTTCAAGAGGGCTACTGGCATCTGGGGCAAGAAACACTGAGGAAAATGGCGTCGGCTGATGCCTTTATACCCGAAGACCAACAGAGATGACGTCGGGTGAAGTGCGACATCAGCCGAAGCCGGACCCGGACTTTGGAATCCGGCCGACTGAAGGGCTGCCTGACGGCAGGACAACCCAGTTGTTATGACTGCAGATGTTATCCAGTTCGGACATCTATATTTATGGTAGGTACAAAACTGTACTTTTTAGCTCGTTTAAGGTTACCTTGACCAGGTGCTGTCACTGTATTGCCTTTTTCTATCAGGCTGAGGGATTTTCGTTTTCTTCTAAACTAAAAGCACATTCCACCAGAGCTGTACAGAGTTCTTTAACCGTGTTCCTGTAGATATCTGTGCAGCAGCAACATGGTCTACAAGTCCATACAAGCTTGACCTGCAGTCCTGATCTAGAGCTGCTTTTTGCTCTGCCATTCTCTGGATTATCTTTCCATAGTGACGCCTAGGAATTCTCTAACTGGGGACTCTGTCCCATGGGTTGAAGTGCACAGAAAAGGTAACCTTGGGTACAAGAGGTCTGCATTTACCATAATGCTTGATTCATGTCATCATCTTCCATCCATCTCCCCATCCCCACCCTCTATCTCCTTTCCAAATGGTTTCTTATTGCCCCTACTGAACCAGATTTGACCTTCTGGAAGATTTCTTTGTTGCAGCCTTATCTATTTTTTCTTGTAGGTAGTATCCTGTTTTTCATTTTGATGGTAATATGCTGGGGGGGTCAAACTCTATCTGAAGTTAGTTATTGGTACATCAAGGCTTGGGCTCCTTCCCTCTCCCATAAAGCATAATTCCAAAGTTACTGGCTTTGGATCTGATAAGTCATGAATTGAGAGGACAGAAGAAGGTAACACTGATCTAGTATTATGCTAAGTACATACTTTTTGTTTAAAATCTGTTAAACTTCCATCATTCACATTGTAACTTATTCTATTTTTTCATATTTTTCCTTGAAGCATTACTCTGGATCACTCCCCCCCCCCCTTTCATTACTTCATTCTTGTGCTGTTTGCTTTTAGAAGATGAGGTGACAGTTGTTTCAGGGAGGGGTCTTACAGCTTCTATTTCTTGCAGGATTCCTAGCCCAAGGTTCTACTGTTTCACTTAAAAATTTCCCTTGCTCTACCACTAGTAGAAAATACCCAGCAGTCTGTCGGCACATAATTGTCTAGGGATAAGTGTCAGCATTCCCATATCCCACTTGCAGCTTATTGCAACTACCAAAATGTTATATTCAGCATTTGGGTGTATATCACTTTGTCAAAGAGTCTAATCATAAAATCCCTGTTCGTCGACCTTTATCCAGTGAAAGCTAATTCCGTCAAACGTTCACTTAATTCAAAGGAAACTAACCAGTGGACCAACATAGCAACCATCAGAAAAAGCACATTACTTACAAACCACCCAGGTTGGGGACTTCACCCACCACCCCCAACTAAATATGCCAACTCTGCGATTGTACTATGGTGGGGAAAAGGGCAAATTCCCGATGATGGCCATCTAGTTGGAAAATTTTTGCTTAAGTGAACATGACTCCCAGAAATGGGGAAATCCACAGAGCAGAGCTGCATGCTTCTTCACAAAGCAGATGACAGTTTTCTAGTTACTGCCACTTGTGTTGTGCATTGGTGAAGTATGTACAAGCAAATGGATTTGCTAAGGTTTATTTGTTAATATGGAGACTATATATAAAAAAAATGTAGATTTTTTTTCTTAATCATTTTATGTATTGTTTTTTTGCCATCCTTTCTCCCCATCTTAACCTGGAGTTGCATGCAACAGCAGTTGACCTTCTATTCTAATGTTGCAGTATTCTTTACATGAGAGAGATCCTTTGCCAATGGGAGACCTGACGTCCTGCCAGTGTACAAGAGCTTCTAAGTACTGCTAGTTTGCAGGACATTACGAGTGGCTTAGGAGTATGTCAGAAAAGTGACGTCCACACGTACACTCCTCAGAACTTCTCTGCTGCATCCGAATGCAGTCTTCAATAGTCTGGTCTGTTCGCCTGAGTTTGCTGCTGATCCATTTTTCAGATAAGTGCCTCACTGGGTTTTTTCTTTTCTGTTGCTAGTGCTTTTTGTTGTGAGGGTTTTATGTCATCCAGGAAAGGCAAGTGCAAGTATAGGAGACCGATTCCGCACAAGGATAGTTACAACTGTGTCTCTCTTGTTTGGGAACTACGCACAATCATACCTCTTGTTCTGTTTGCCAAGTCTTCATCACTACGATGCTGTGTAGCCATCTTTCATCTCAAGATTTTTAGAAAATCAGCGATTGAAGCATTTAGCTAGGGCCCATCTTGACCTTGAGTTGCATGTAACAGCAGATGCAATGGACACCTGTTATGTTTCATCTTTAAATAGACAGAGGCATATAACCACATGGAAACCAACCTAAGCCTTATCTGTATTTCAGAGAAGCCTACAAATTCCTTCTGAATCTCGTATGATGGGAAGTATTTCCTACTACTTTACCTTTCAAAGGTTCTTAATATCTTTGTATAGGCTGTCCTGATGACACACGTACAATATATTCATGAAAAGTTCTTAACCATAAATAATGTAGTCTGTGATGCCAATGAACAGTGAGCAAGTGTACACAATGGATTTGGGCTGCTGGTAGGGTTGACAGAGGGGATAGGATGAAACAGCCTCTGTCAAACTTTTGATTTTCTGGAGAGTCAGTAGACTCGTCCAGGAAACCTGGAAAAGAGCGGTTGGGTAATCTGAGAATGAGTGGGCTGGGAAGCCTTGATGATCAGCTGATGGCTGTATGTAGTCTAGGAGGGTAGTAATTTAAGGGCCTCTATGGGTAGAAATTACTTTATCAAGTTTTACGCAGGCTAAACCTACTTATTTTAATTTTTTGTTCTAAACCTGAATTTCATCATGGGGCACACATGCTGAAGTGATTTCTTGGAAAGCTGCTTTTTGCCTTTAATGCCCTATGAGGACACACCAGATGAGTTTATAATGCCCTAGTTTGTCAGACTGCACTTCCATTCACTTAGGATGCACATGTTAAGAAATGCTGCAAAGTTTGAGGATCCTCAGTTGTCAGTGAAATATTTGCTTGGAGTTTCACAAATTGCAAAACACAGATGCAGGAAAACATTTAATGCCTGGTGAGTAGAGCAAATAGCTCGGAACTTAACTTGTTTAAAAATGGAATTTAAGTTTTAGGTCTTGTCTCAGCCAACCAGAATGTTGTGGTTTCTTTAGTAGAAAACCTCAAAATCAATTCTTAAGGCAATACACATCAGAAAGGTCATTGTGCCTGTTCTTCCAGCAAAACTGTTTACTTCTAGTCTTAACTTGTATCTTTTTTTGTAGCCGTTTCACAGTGAATTAGACAAAGCATTTATGAAGCCCGAGTATACAGTGATCAAAGTGTGCCCTGTAAAGTACATAATAAATTTGAATGTTTATTTGGTAGTCGCACAAACATCTTTGCATGGTAACAGTCAGTGTTTCTGCATATGATCATTGCTACAGTAGCCTAATTTATATGGATTGTATCCTGCATAGGGTGCAGCAGTCAGCTTGCAAAGCTTTCAGGGCACTTGCCACCTGCTCAAACTGAGCTGACAAAAAAGACCAGTTTGGGTACCAAGCTCTTCAGAGCTGAGAAGAGCACTCTTCTGCAGGCTTTAGTGGCTAGTGTCTGCAAGTGCTGTTCCTTTATTAGGAGAGAAGTTCCCTTTGGGGGAAGACATTACTTCCACATTACTTCTAAAGTTGTTTAACTCATTGCATACTACACAAGCGTACACTGCAGAAAGTCCAAGTTGCTGCGTAGCCTGCAAGACCATACTTGTCTAAACTGCAGAGTTCTATGTACTCCTAAAACTATACTTGTCCATGAGTTCGGTGTATTAAATCTTTTAAAATGTCAGTTGCATGTCACAAACTAAGCATGTAGCTTTGCATGTGAACTATGACAGAATTACAAGAATGCTTGCATAAATTTGAAAAACTAAGAAAAATAACATGTAATCCTCCCTGACCTGTATTTGCTGGTTTTGCCTACCTCTGGCATAAACAGGCAGCAATATCCATCCACTAATGCTTCGACATTTGCCATGCAGTGCTGTTTATTAAAATATATGCATTATACAATATAAGTCTTTAATTTTTTAAAGCACCTTAAACAAATGTTGATGGCATTCTTAGCATATACCTGATTTTAAATTTCTTCAGATGACACCAATTCATTGCAACATACAATATTCGGTCAGTCACACCTTTGCTTCCCTTCTTTCGGCTTTTCCCGGTTGGGGGTCGCCACAGCGGATCACCTGCCCACTCATGATTGGCAGTGGAGTTTTTCAGTGTCTAGTTGCCAGACCGGTGCCCAACCATCCACAGAATGCACACACATGCACGCACTCACACCTAGGGCCAGTTTAGTGTCCAATCCACTTACAGCATGTCTTTTGAGATGTGGGAGAAAAACGGAGCACCCGGAGGAAACCCATGCGACCACAGGGAGGACATGCAGACTCTACAGACTCTACACAGAAGGCACCCCAGCCGAGGATCGAACCGGAGAACCTCTTGCTGTGAGGTGGCAACTCTAAAAGCTGCACCACCATGGCCGCTCACACCTTTGCTTCCCAATGCTAATTCTGTGCAGGTAAGGCAGAGGTGTAATTTTAGTGCCCCCAACAAGGCTTTTTTTTCATAAGCTGTTACTGTGGGGTGCTGACACTCAACATTCAGAATTTGCACTGACATATCAAGCATTATAAAGTGAGGTCCAAAGAGATGAAGCAATCTGCAAGAAAAGGAGACTTAATTCATCCTCCAGTCTTGATGAATACCTTCACATGGCGGACTCTGTTTTCACAAAATGTCAGCAAGACTATGCTGGATATATCATGGAGAGAGAGATTGCAAAATAAAAGATAGCCAGATGCACAAGTCCCATTATTTAAAAAATAAATAACGTGCCCAATCCTGGTCTATGCACTGGTGCCAGGACTGGAAAAAAAGTGTCAGCTTAGAATCAAGTTATTACTACAGTGGGATTTGACCATGTTTGGTGGGGGTGGGGGGTGGGGGTGGCTCCCTGTTGTAAGGTAGTAGTAGTCCACAAAAATTGCAAAAACTGACAGCCCAGAAAAGAGATATGAAGATAGAGTGGATATTGAGTATTAAGAAATTGTGTATTGCTATTATTGTGCAAGAAGCCCAGAATTTCCAGATAGAAGATATTCAAAGAGATAGAGAAATTAAAGGAAATAAAAATACTTGCCCAAGAAAAACTGTCAGATGCTTCAAATGCAAATTTGCATTCATTAATGTAACCGATCATTGAAATGTTACACAGACAAACTTTGGACCATCTAGAAAAAGATGTGACAGAGGAAGTGCAAAAATATAAAGAACAAAATAAGTTATGTTTTGCCATAATGTTCCATTTGTGCTGTCTAGATTCAGTTATCCTTGACTGTGGATTCAATTCCAAACCCTTGGAGCGGACTCTGCTGTTATTCCAGCTCCCACCTTCCAAACACACTTTTGCTTAGCTTTAATCATAATGTTCCTCTCAAGATTACCTCAGATCGAGTTTGCACAAGATAGTGACCGTAAATAACAGATCAGAGACCATATCTGTGTTCATACAAAGAAATCCAGTCTATTGGGGTAAATCCATTCCAGCAAGAAGGCTGAAAGGCAGGGAGGAGGAGAGTGGCAATGTCAAGGATAAGTGAAGATAGACAACACAGGAGGAACGTTATGGTAGGACATAACTTAATCTCACTTAATCCTTGACTGTGGGCAGAGTCCCCAGCTACCTAAATCTTGGGAGGTCTCACAAAGGTATATTCCTGGGCACCATTGAACCAAATGATGCTCGACCCCTAGAAACCAGATCCAGCTTGCAATACACGTAATAAAGGTTTGTGGGGATGCCCAAGTAGCCACTGCACATATGTCTGCTATAGAAGTTCTGGAATGAAAAACTGCAGAAGCAGCTGTGGCCCTTGTGTGCTTTTACAGGGCCTGGCAGTTGCACTTTTCTTTTGTTATAAATGAAGGTTATACAATCCTTAAAATGTTTGACCAGAGTAACCTTAGAAGTTGGTTTGCCCAGGCTAGTAGAAAAGGAAATGGTTGGTCAGGTTGTCTGAATTGTTTTGTTCTGTGAAGGTAAAATGCAATTGTCTATGAAAATCTAGCAAATGTAGACAATACTCTGCTTTGTTTCCAAATCTGGGGAAAAAAATACAGTTGTATGGTCTGGTTAATATTGTTCTCAGACACTCTTTGGTAGAAATGATGGATAAGTTCACAAGGATACCCTGTTTTTGTGGAAGGTTAGGTAAGGAGGCATACAAGATAATGCTTGTAATTCTGATATTGCCCTAGACGAAGTAATAGCAATCAAAGATAAGGTTTTGCAAGATAAATCCTTCAAATTGCAATTTGCAGATGGCGCAGAAGGGGGAAGATATTAGACTGTAGTGCCAGATTCACGTCCCGAGGAGGTGGTAGGATCCTTGTATTGGAGGTCTGAGTTTTAAGGTTCCTTTCAAAAAGGCCTTACATCGTTTGTGGAACATTAGAGCTGTATTATTTAAACCATTATGAGAACTGGAAATTTCAGCCAGATGCACTTGTACTATCGAGGAGGACACTTCCGCATCAAAAAGTTATTCTAAGACCTTATGAACTGGTGCAGAAAAAGGGTCGAGGTCATTCTCTGTAGCCCATTTTGAAAATTGTTGTCACTTGCTGTTGTATAGTCTTCTGGTCAAAGGTTTGTGGAAAGCCGGAACAATCCGTTCAGTTGGGGCAGTGAGATTAGCATGCCTGGCAATCAGTAGAATTGGAGTAGCCATGCAATGAGCTTAAGATTTTGAAGATTAAGATTGAGCCCTTCTGGGTGGGGCAAGAGGTCTGGAGTTGGATCCAGGGTCCAAGGTTTCCAAATTAGGTGAGGCTGAAGAAAGGGAATCTGCATCTGTCAAGGCCAGAATGGGGCAAAAAGAATTATTGTGATCTTCGTGTTTCATTGTTGCAGTCATTACACTTGGGTTATCCTGCTAGGGGTAGCCCTCAGTCAGCCTGAATACCAGAGGCTTAGTATTTCTGTCAGTTGCTGTCTCTCCAGGACTGACATCAGGTCATCAGTGGTATAAAATCAGGCAGCCGACGCCATTACATCAGTCTTTCTTGCCGAGGAGCCCAAAGCAGAAGCAGTTCGCACGAGTGCCAGTCGGCTCCTACCTGAGTTTTCGTTTCCAAATTGAAGTTGAAGTCTTCTAAAGCTAAGTACCCCACTGGGGATCCTTTTTTCATGCTCTAACCAATGTCAGAAAAAGTTAACAATTGTCTTGCCTGTGGAAAGCAAATACTACACTGAGACTTCCATTCTTACTGCGTCACCTGTTTAGGCCCAGACCACGATGTCCCTTGCTGTCGCTTTTGTGCTTTGTTCAACACCAGAACTTTAAGTCGTTGAGCCCTTATTGTAGCTGGATATTTTCGCTCTGTCTTCTAATTCCGATATGGCTTCGGTAAGCCATCCGACTACAGATCTTCCGAAAAACGTAAGGATTTGCAGGCTGCTACCGAGACCCTTTCGGACTCCGGTATGCCGGAAAACTCTTCAACGAAGGATCCTGAGGATGTCTCTACTTTGGATGGGTCCGGAGCCGCTGAGCAGGCACCGACTTCCAAGGAAGTACTTTGCACTACCAATACTCGACACAAACCGACTACTTCTTTCACGTCTTCAGTTTCTAAAACTACCAAGTTTCTAAGGCCCAGAGTACGAACTACGCCCCCAAAACAGACGACCCAAACTCAGGCGCCTGCTTCCTTGCCTCTATCTCAAATGTCTTATTAGGGAAGTCAGGCTACCCCTTCCAAAAGAAAGCGAGACTTGTCCCCAGTAGTTTAATCTGAACAGGAGTCCCTATGACTGATGCTTCTGAATATAAAGACGTGCAACCCCTTTGCTTATGAGGATTCTGATGCAGAGGAATCCATTCCTTCTGCCTCTCCACCAGAAGATTTTTCATTTGGTGAAACCCTTCATACTTTAAGGGAGCATTTCCAGTGGGAATGTCAGGACTATCCGCAGTCAAAAAGAGAGACTCTGGGAATTCTTAGATTTACCACCGCACAGACCTTTAGCCATTCCTCCTGTCCTGGATGTTGATGTTTTCATGGAATCCAGTTTGACTCCTGACACCCTTCCTCCTGCTCCCAGGAAACCTGACTGGTACTAGAGAGTCCCTGATTCTTATATATTCCTTTTCAAAAATCCTACTGCTGACCCAGAGGTCCCCTCTCAAGGACCCAAGGGAATTAAAGCAACCTCAGCTAAGAATCCCACCCTCTCAGGGATTCCCGAGCTTTAGACAGATGGGGTAAACAAAGTGTACACCTCTGCTACTCTTGCTATTGGAGCACTAAACTCTTGGTTCCACATGCTGAAATATCAGCAGCATACCATGGAACTCGTCAAACAAAAAATATCTTCCTTTCCTGCTTGTGCAGAAAATAAAGAATTACAAGAGCTTATGCATTCTGCAAGCCAAGTTACTATGCACAGCTTGCAATGTGGCTTTGACGCCCTAGAAGCATCTCACAGGGCAGCAGTCACTGGTTCTGTCCTTAGAAGGCATGCTTGGCTTAAGGAACAGACCTTGCCAGACCAATGTCAAATCAAAATTATTGGACGCACCATTGAATAAAGACAATTTGGCACCAAGGCAGAAGACATCTTAAAAAAGCTAAATTCTATGCCGACAGTTAAAGACTTTTTACAGTTCCAGTCTGCAAGGCTCAGTAGGCATTGCCCCTCCAAGCACTGGTCCTTTTCGGCCCCCTCCAGGCCAACTCAGCCCAAACCCAGGGGAAGCAGACCCCCCCCCCCCCCAAGACAGCAGTCCCAGGGAATGCAGAGATCTAAGCAATGGAGTTCTTCCTCTTCAAAAACATGAAGTGCTAAGCCACCCCCATTATGGTAAGAACTCACAATGACTTTACACCTCCACCCCTTACTTCTGCCCTCCTGCTTGTGCCCCGAAGAGGAAAACTCTCCTTCCATACAAACAACTGGGCCTCAATCACCAACGAACAATGGGTCCTCAAAATAGTGTCCCAGGGATACAAATTTTATTTCCACACTCTGCCAACCCCAAGCAGGTCCCCAGATGTTCTTCCAAACCAGTGGTCAGAGGCCAAAAAGCAAGTCCTTTCCCTGCTCTCCATGTGGGCCGTATAACATGTTCCTGCAGACCTGATAGGCCAAGGTTTTTATTCCAGAGTCTTTCTGGTACCCAGAAAAGAGGGCACCTGGCACCCAGTCCTCACCCTATCCATTCTAAACACCGTTCTGGTGATACCAAAATTCAGAATGCTCACCCTCCAGCAGCTTTTCGTAGACTTTCCAAGGATGCTTGGTTAGCCACCCTAGACTTGAGGCCTACCTACACATCCCAATCGGAGAATCTTGCAGAAAATATCTGGGTTTCAGGGCAGGATCTATGCACTTTCAGTTCTCTGTGCTTCCCTTTGGCTTATCCACTGCTCCCAGAGTTTCACAAAATGCCTGGCTCCTGCCATTGCTTTTTGCGGGCAAAGATGTATTCAAATTTACCCCTGCTTAGACAATTTCCTGGTTCAGGCAGACAGGAAAAGCTGTTACAGCAGCCTGACCTTTGTAAAGGACCTACTGACCTCCCTTGGGTACACCATCAACGAAAAGAAATCAAAACTAGTACCCACACAAAAAATTGTATTCCTGGGAGTAAGCCTGGACACAGCATCCCAGATGGCATTCCTTACTCCAGAAAAGCAAGCCTACCTGACAGGCTACTTCTCTCAACTAACCACCAGAACCCAGATGGTCATCGTGCTATGCTGCTGCAGTCATCACACTTGGGTTATCCTGCTGTCAGGCGGTCCCGCAGTCTGCCTGAATTCCAAAGTCTTGGTCCGGTGTCTGTTGTTGTCGCTTCTTCCCTGACGTCAGTGCGGCAGGGGTATAAGAGGCAGCCAACGCCATTTTCTCCAGTCTTTCTTGCCGTGCGGTGCCCGAAGCAGAAGCAGTTCGCAAGTGCCGGTCGGCCAGCTCCTGAGATTTTCAAACAGAATTTCAACCGAAGTCTTCTATAAAGCGAAGTACCCCATTGGGGAAACTTTTCTTGCCTCAGACCGATGTCAAAGTTAATAATTGTATTTCTTGTGGGAAGCAAATACCTCATAAGGATTTTCATTCTTATTGTATTCCTTGCCTAGGCCCAGACCACAACGTTTCTGGTTGTCGGTTTTGCGCTAGTTTCAATAAACGCACTATTAAGCGTCTGGCTGATACCGCCCAACATTATTTTGGCAGAAAATTCAACTACATTATGTCGTCGGAACCTCCGACTACCGCTATGTTTAAAAAACACAAGGACAAAGACCGGCAGCCTAGACCAGATACCGAGGTCTCGGTTAGGCCTGCCGCCGGATCTTCGGTATTCAGTGAGGTGCCTACACACAGCCCCTGACTACCGCAGATTTAGAAAATACGACTACCTCTCAGTCAGAATCTACTGGGCAACTGGAGCCGGTTCCTCCTCCAACTCGTGGACGCCAGCCCTGGTGGCGATCTGGAGACTATGGACAGGCCTTCGGTTTCAGAAGGCGTCTTTAAACTGACTAATCTTTCCATTAAGTCATATGCTAAGCTTCCAAAGGTTAAGAAACCGGGTCCACAGACTCCCACACAGGCCCCTATGCCTGAAAAACAGATGCTCAAAATGGAGGAGGACCTGATTTACCCTTATCAGAGGTTCCCAGCCCCCTCCTGACAAAAGGCCTAGACTGGAGGAAGATTTACCTCCTTCTGACCAGGAATCCATTTCCTCAAAAGACTGAGGAACAGGATTACCCCTTCCCTCTCTATGAAGACTCAGATGCTGAGGAGTCTATTCCCTCTGTTTCCCCCCTGAAGACTTCTCTTTTGGGGAACCCTGCACACCATGAGAGAGCATTTCCACTGGGAAGGACAAGATTACTCTGACTCCAAGAAAAGACTCCGTGAGTTCTTCTGCCTCAGCATAGACCCCTAGCCATTCCTCCTGTTTTGGACATTCTGGATGGTGTCTACACTGAATCAAGTCTAAATCCAGATTCCTTACCTCCAGCACCACCTAAACCAGACAGATACTATCGAGTCCCTGACTCTCAAGTTTTTATATAAAAGCCCTGCTGCAGACCCAGAAACCATTTCCCAGGGTCCCAAAGGGGTTAAGGTGTCTACTGCTAAGAATCCACTACCTGCGGAAAGATTCCAGGGCATTAGAAAGATGGGGGGGGGAGTGTATACCTCTGCCACTTTGGCCATGAGGGCATTAAACTGCCAATTCCATATGATTAAATACCAGCAGTACTTGCTTACTCAGTTAAAACAGAAAATGATCCCTCAAACAGATCAACTAGATTTCAAAGGGATGCAAGATTTGTTGCATGCAGCAGAACAAGTGGGAAAACACACCTTGCAGTGTGGTTTTGATTCTTTGGAGGCCTCATGTAGAGCAGCAGTCACAGGGTTTGTAATACGTAGACATGCTTGGCTAAAAGAGCAGACCTTACCAGAACAGAACATGTCAAAGCAAAGTTACTGGATGCTCCACTGCAAAAGGATGCGTTATTTGGTGTCAAAGCAGAGGACGTTTTAAAGAAGATGGAAGAAAAGGCAAAATCAATGCAAACAGTTAAAGATTTTTTACAGGTACAACCTCCTCGCTTCAGCAGAAACTGGCCATCAAAAACTGGTCCTTTCCTGCTTCAGACAGACCCCAAAGGGGCAGGTACAGACTCCCTAGGGGCAGAGGCCAGGCACAGGGTACCTTCAGGCCTAGACAATGGCAAACAACAACTCAGAGGGGGAGACGACAGCTCTCAACCCTTCAGAAAACAAACTCAATGACTTTCCTCTTCACCTGCCAAGCAAAATTCCCCAGGCAGCACCTCTAGGAGGAAAACTGGCTCTTTTCCCACAAAATTAGCACATCATAACAAAGGACAAATGGGTTCTGGATATTATTACCCGAGGCTACAGATTTCATTTTCACACTTTACCACGGATGAGGCATGCCAAATCTGCCAAGAAATCAATGGGCAGAGGCACAAAAGCAAATTTCAGCTCATGAACATGAAAGCAATTCAAAAGGTACCTGCAAAAGAGCAAGGTCAAGGATTTTACTCAAGACTGTTTCTAGTACCAAGAAAGGACAAAGCCTGGAGACCTATCTTAGACCTTTCAATTCTAAACCCGTACCTGGACATTCCCAAATTCAAAATGCTCACACTACAGCAGCTTCTTCCCATGCTGGGCAAGGAGTCTTGGCTGGTAACATTGGACCTCCAAGAGGCATACCTGCATGTCCCTATCAGACAAGATTGCAGAAGATACCTCAGATTTTTGGCAGGCACAACACATTATCAATTTTCTGCATTGCCCTTTGGCTTATCTACTGTGCCCAGAGTATTCACGAAATGCCTGGCATCAGTAATTACATACTGCAGACAGCGAGGAATACAAATGTATCCATATCTGGACGACTGCCTGATCCAAGCAGGCAGCAAAGACATCCTACTACAGCATCTGGCATTTGTAACAAAGTTGCTAAGTTGCCTAGGGTACACAGTAAACAAAAAGAAGTCAAAACTAATACCCTCACAAGAAATAATTTTCCTGGGTGCCAGCTTGAATACAACGGCCCAGATGGCTTACCTCACGCCAGACAAGCAAAAACAACTGGCTCAGTACTTCAAAAAGATGGCAACTTCTACCCAGCTCACAGCAAGGAAATTCCTGCAGGCATTGGGGTACATGGCATCCTACATTCAACTAATTGCATATGCAAGGCTGCATATGAGAACTACAATGGTACCTAAAAAGTGTATGGTCCCAACACAGACACAGCCTCGAAGCAACTATAACTCTCATTCCCTGCCTTCAAAAAGAGTGCCTTCAAAAAGAGTTTCTATGGTGGGCTCAAGCATGCCAAGCAAACAAGGGCCTTCCTTTTGTCTCACCTCCACCAAACCAAACCTTGACAACAGATTCATCAGACTACACCTGGGGTACACACATGGCAGGACAATGCATACAGGGCAAATGGTCTGCAAAACAAAGGCAACTACACATCAATCAAAAGGAGATGCTAGCTGTAAAAAATGCACTAACAGCCTTCAAGGACCTTTTGCATCCAGGACAACAACTAATAAGGACGGACAACACCACAGTTATGTGGTACATAAACAAACAAGGAGGGACGCATGCCTACCCACTATGCAGACAGGCAATGGACTTGTGGAACACAGCATTAACTTACCAAGTACAACTGCAAGCACAATTCCTGCCAGGAAAAGAAAACATTTTGGCAGACAAATTAAGCAGAAATTTGACAGACCCTCACGAGTGGAGGCTACACCCACAAGTATTCTCAATGATAACTCAAAGGTGGGGACCACCAGACATAGATCTGTTTGCCTCAACCAACAATTGCCAGCTACAAAAATTTTGCACAAGGACTTATCCCCTGGCCTGGAAAGTGGATGCCCTATCATTCAGTTGGACAGCATTGTCAGTCTACGCCTTCCCACCTCTGCCTCTACTTACCCAGGTATTACTGAAAGCCAGATCAGAGAGACCACAGATGATCCTCATTGCTCCGGACTGGCCACATCAACACTGGTACCCACTACTACGAAACTTGACTCGCAGCCCTCCATGGATCTTACCTCAATTCCCTCTGCTGTTAACCCAACAAAACTCTCAGATCCTTCGCAGTCAGCTAAGGACCTTAAATCTAGCTGCATGGAAAATACCTTTAAATTATCGAACAACACTTCTCTCAAAGGACGTCCAGAATGTCATTTTGGAGGCCAGGAGGCCTAGCACCAGAAAAACTTACTCAGACAAATGGAAAACATTTTGTGTATGGAGCCAGGCCAGAAGCCTAAATCCTGGCACCCCAAATATTCCGCACAGACACCAATATCTAACTGAGATGCTACACAAAGGCCTTTCTTTCTCATCCATAAAGATCCATGCTTCAGCCATTTCATCTCAGTATGATACGGTTTCTCCCATTTTCTCTCATCCTTTGCTAAGGCAGTTTCTCAGAGGGGCAAAAAATATAAGACCCCCCAGAAAACCACCAACTCCATCTTGGGATCTAAATTTTGTTCTGGAAAAGTTAACACTTCCTCCTTTCGAACCAGCCTTTTCAGCAGAGCTTCAATACTTGTCATGGAAGGCAGTCCTGCTGCTGGCTATCACCTCAGCACACAGAGTCTCAGAACTGCAGACACTTATGGCAGTGGAACCTTTCATCATTTTCCATCAGGACAGAGTATCGTTACGCACCAACCCTTCCTTCATGCCAAAGGTAGTATCCAGTGTGGCTCTCAGTCGGACCATACACTTGCCCACCTTTTATCCAAACCCACAGAATAAAGGAGAAAGACTCCTTCACTCTTTGGGCATTCACAGACAGTTACGTTACTATTTGGACAAGACAAAGGCCTTCAGAAAATCTGACCAACTCCTTGTATCCTATGCACCAGGCTCAGAAGGTAAGGCTATTTCAAAACAGACCATCTCCAAATGGATAGCACATTGCATCCGCTTTTGCTACTCGCACCATGGGAAAGCAGTGCCTGCTAGTATTAGGTCTCACTCTACCAGGGCTACAGCAACCTCAGCAGCCTTCCTCCGAGGAGTCCCAACAAAGGACATTCTGGAGGCAGCTACCTGGAGTTCAGTGCACACCTTCACCAAGCATTACCACCTTCCTCTGTACTCAAAAACCAGAGCTGGGTTTGCCACTGCAGTTCTGCAGGGCATCTTAGCTGCACCTAACCCAGTTTAGCTCCTACCACCCAACCATAGCTTTGGGATTCTACCCAAGTGTGATGACTGCAGCAGCATAGCACGATGAACATAGTACAGTTTTGTACCTACCATAAATGTAGATGTTCGAGTGGTTATGCTGCTGCAGTCCAGGTTACCCTCCCTCCATCCCCTCTACCTAACAAGGCTTTTCTTATAACTCCATGTACTTCAACCTTTGGGATGCATGTCTATATGGTGTATTTGCTTACAACTAGTACCATTATTTTGCACTAAGGTATGTTTTGCAAGCTTCTTATTTTGCCTTCTTAGTTTGGGGCACCTGACATCTGGGGCAAGAAAAACTGAAGAAAATGGCGTCTGCTACCTCTTTTTATACCCCTGCCGCACTAACGTCAGGGAAGAAGCGACG
Organism: Protopterus annectens; assembly: GCF_019279795.1. Classification (NCBI taxonomy): domain Eukaryota; kingdom Metazoa; phylum Chordata; order Ceratodontiformes; family Protopteridae; genus Protopterus; species Protopterus annectens. The sequence continues at coordinate 1,666,424,192 of NC_056725.1, forward strand.
ATAAGACACCGGACCAAGGCTTTGGAATTCAGGCCGACTGCGGGACCGCCTGACTGCACGATAACCCAAGTGTGATGACTGCAGCAGCATAACCACTCGAACATCTACATTTATGGTAGGAACAAAACTGTACTTTATCCGTAAGGTAAATCCTGCGAGCGCTGGGGTTCATGGCCTCCTGCATTCTACTCATTCCATATGCCAGACTGCATATGAGGAAACTACAATGGTACCTAAAAAGCCTTTGGTGTCAACACACTCAAGACCTGGAAACTGTCATACCAATGATACCTTGTCTAAGGAAAGATTTTCTTTGGTGGGTAGCAGCATGCAACCACAACAAGGGACTTCCCTTCTCACAACCCCACGCTGCCCAGAACATCACCACAGACGCATCAGACTATGCCTGGGGTGCACACCTGGATGGCAGGTGCATTCAGGGCCGTTGGAACCCAAATCAAATACATCTGTACAGCAACCAAAAAGAGATGCTAGCTGTTCAGCATGCCCTGACAACTTTTAGACCCCTACTCTCCCCGGGGCCTCTACTGATCAAACGGACAACACCACAGTGATGTGGTATATCAACAAGCAGGGAGGAACTCACTCTTACCCTCTCTGCTGGCTCACCATGACCCTTTGGCATACAGCCTCATCCATGCAACTATACCTACTAGCACAATTCCTGCCAGGATCCCTAAACTCTCTGGCAGACAACTTAAGCAGAAACCTGCTAGGCCCACACGAGTGGCAGCTAGACCACAGAATCTTCACCTTTGTAACCCAGAAATGGGGCACCCCGAAGGTGAATCTCTTCGCCTCCCACTCCAATCATCAGCTCATCAAATTCTGCACCAGGGAACCTCACAGCAAGGCCTGGAAAGTGGATGCTCTATCCTTAACCCAAGAACGGAAAGTGCCAAAAGTTAACTAGTAAACAAATTTTAAAAAGCACAGTGGTCCAGCCGGTCCCAAACCTCGAACAGCTTTAATAGCCAATGAAACAAGCACACATTAACACTGACAATATCACAAATAAGTTTTCGTCCAAACAACTTCAGATGAGTATGCTAACCTAACCAACATATTTAAATATGCCGTAACCTTCCAGTGGGTAAACCTCTCTGTCTATGCATTACCCCATCTACTACTCATTTCAAGGGTACTGCTCAAAATAAGGGAGGAAAAACAGAGGGCAATCCTGATTTCCCCATACTGGCCATGCCAGCACTAGTACCCACTGCTGCGCAGCCTATCACCCCTGCCACCATGGCACCTACCTCAGATCCCTACACTCCTGACCCAGAAGAATGGAGAATTCATGCATCCCCAATTGCAGACCCTCAACCTGGCAGCCTGGCTTATTCCCAGACCTCTCCTCAAGCTGCCAGCCTATAAGCAAACAAGTGCTAGATGTGATACGTGAGGCCAGATGCCCCAGCACTAGAAAATCCTATGCTGGCAAGTGGAAAAGGTTTTGCACCTGGATCCAGGCTAAGGGAGCCTAAACAGCACAGCCTTCCATACTTCTCATTCTGGATTACCTAGCAGACCTATTACACATGGGTCTATCGTTCTCTTCTATTAAAATTCATGCCTCTGCCATCTCTGCTCATTTCAACACAGAGCCACCTCTCTTCTCACACTCTGTCATCAAACAGTTCCTAAGAGGGGCTAACAACTTAAGGCCACCCAGAAGAGCTCCAACCCCAGCTTGGGACCTTAACTTTGTGTTGAAAAAGCTCATCCTACCCCCCCCCCCTTAGAACCTGCAGCCTCAGCAGAGTTAAAATTCCTCTCTTGGAAAACTGCTTTGCTTCTAGCCCATCACTTCAGCTAGAAGAGTTTGAGCTACAAGCACTCATGGCTGTAGAGCCCTTCATCATTTTCCACGCCGACAGGGTCTCCCTCAGGACTAACCCCTCCATGCCTAAAGTGGTGTCGTGTGGCTCTCAACCTATCCATTCATTTGCAGACCTTTTTCCCTAACCCACAAAACAAGGGGGAAAGGATTCTGCACACACCAGATGTGCACAGACAGCTCAGATTCTATCGGGATAGGACCACATCCTTTAGAAAAACTGACTAATTGCTAGTCAGCTTCGCAGCAGGGGCAGAGGGCAAGGTCATATCCCAACAAGCCATCTCCAAATGGATAGCACACTGCATCCATTTCTGCTACAAACAGCATGGGAAACCGCCCCCAAAGGGGGTCAGGGCACATTCCACCAGGGCAACCTCCACCTCTGCAGTTTTTCTCAGAGGGGTCCCCACCAGGGACATCCTGGAGGCTGCAACATGGACTTCTGTTACCTTCAGCAAGCAGTACCACCTGCCTATCTTCTCCAAATCCAGGGCAGGCTTTGCCACCGCAGTCTTGCTGGGCATCCTAGTCAGCCCCCAGGCTTCTTGACTGCCTCCGCCCCTTTTTCTTCAGCTTTGGGAATCAACTCAAGTGTGATGACTGCAACAGTGAAACACGAAGAACGTACTACAGTTGTGTACACTTACCATAAATGTAGATGTTGGTGTATTTACTGTTGCAGTCCTGGTCTCCCCTCCCCCCCCTCCATCCCCCTTGTCTCTCTCTCCTCCTCTCTCCTTACAGGGAATGTTTGGTATTTACTTTCTGCTGGTGGTGTTCTTCCACCATAACCTAGCTCCCTGTTTGGGGGCTCCTGACAGTTGGGGCAAGAAAAACTGATTTAATGGCATTGGCTGATTGATTTTTTTTACCACTGACTACTTTATGTCCATCCTGGAGCGACAGCAACCAACGCAGAAATACTTAAGCCTCTGGTATTCTGGCCAACTGAGGGCTTCCCCTGGCAGGATAACTCAAGTGTGATGACTGCAACAATGAGTACACTCTAACATCTACATTTATGGTAAGTGTACATAACTGTAGTTTCTTCGACCGGCTGGCTTTCTTCAGAAATAGGGAGCCAAGTATCTGAGGAAAGGCATACAGTAGACCAGAGGGCCATACGTGAAGGAGAGCATCTCTCTGTGACTCCCCCAGTGGGGGAAATAGGGCATAGTAACTGCTGCACTTGTTGTTCAGGAAGGGGATGCAAAAAGATCGCAGCAGGACCGGCCCCATTGATGAAATATCCTTTCTGCCACCATAGGGATGAGACCAGTCATGAGGCATTAGAATACTTTGCTCAGTTTGTCTACAATCACGTTGGCGCTCCCCGGAAACTTATTTGCAACTAGAAAGCGGTCTCATGAAATTGCCCATTGCCATACCCTGAGTGCTTCTCGACAGAGGGTATGATCTGGTTCCCCTTTGCTTGTAGATGTTCATAGGTTGGTACTAGGCTAACTAACCTTGCAAGCCATTTTAAGCCTAGCCAATTATCCCCTGTGAGATTCAAACCCTGTACCTTGTGTTTGTAAGCCAAACACTTTAACCATTAAGCCACCCTCCCAGATGTACCAAACAACTGACATGTCTGTTTGGATTGCAAATGTTCCCGAGGGAAGGGTTTCTTGGAATGCTTGCAACGCCAATAGCACATCTCTAGAACTTTGATGTGCAAGTTGGCCTCTAACTGGGACCAAGTACCTTGGACTGTCTTTCCCAGCTAATGCGCCCCCCCCCCCAATCTGGGATGCATCCCTGTGGTCACTATGGCTTCGGTTTGGGGAGGGACAAAGGTTCGGCCCAATAAGATTTCGTTGGATTAAAGCCACCAACTCAGGTCCTTTTTGCATAGATTAGCCAGTGTCCCATCCGGTATTGATCAATTTAGTAGAGACCATGGTGACACCAAGAGCCACTGTAGGATTCGCATGTGAATTATCTTGGGGGGAATTAGAGTGATGGCGGCTGCCATTGATTCTAAGGTTTGTAACCGTCTTGCTTTCACTGTTCTGCTGCGCACAACCTGGCTAACTTGCAATTTTATTCTTTGATCTCTTTCTGCGGAAAGAGATGTGATGGTGTTTGTTTTAGCACCATTCCTATGAATTCTGCTATGTTGCCTATGGGATTTCTTTTTTTGTAATTTACAGTGGTGCCCAGTGAGAGGAGCAAGTTCAAAGGACACAGTTCTTTGCTAACACAGTAGATGCCTGTTGGGTGCATTAATGACCCAGACATCTAGGTATGGAAGCAGCGGAATCCTTGCAGTCTGAAGTTAACTGCTGTCATTGCCAAGCATTTGGTGAACACCCTGGGGGCTGTGGTGAGACCAAAGGGTGGGGCTCTGAACTGAAAATGACTGGCTCCCAGCCAGAAGCACAGGACTTTTTGAGAGCACTTGTTCATTTTTGTGATCATACACAATGCTGAAGCACCTACCAAGGGGAGAAAATGCTGAGAGAAGAAAAGGAGCCACTTTTGTGATTTAAGTATTTTCTTCTGATTTTTTTGTTAAGTTTTACTGCTTTGCCGCCTACTTTTTGGCATTTTCCGGCTTGCTAAGGTTTATATTTGTAACAGTAACAGTATGTGGAACACATCTAGAGCCTGTTTACTGCATTTCCTGTGTTGCACTTAAAATCGTTTTTTCTCTAAAAACTGCATTTTACCTGATTTTGGCCTAGCACTCAAGTGTGGGGTCATTTATTTCACTGTTGTGATTATTTTGCTGCTTGTGTATCTCTGCTACCTTTAAACTACAACAAAAAGAAAAAAAAAAAAAAAATCTTGCTTTTTTCCCCACTTTCTGAAAGTTAAAGTTCAGTTACAGAGTTGCTGTTCTGAACTGTTTGGAAGTTTCTAGAAGGTCAGTGCTTGCTTGGGCTAAAGGGAAGTCTCTGTGTTCACCAGTGGGAGTGGTTAACACTGAACAGCCTGTCTGCCCCTGGAGGAGTGGTTACTACCTAGAAGCTGTAGTTTTATTGGCCATTTTGGGTCAATTCTAAACTCCTTGATCTCTCTCCCTTAAAACCCTACAAGTCTCTTTTTGTGCACTGAGCAGCATCGGGCAGCGCTGCCTAAACAGGTTTAAACTATTCCAGGCTCCACAAAGTCTGCTCTTCACTTTTTCCCCTTAGAACTGTTCAAACTCTCAAAGTAATCACTCTATTCTCTTTCTAAAGCCCTGCACTTGCTCAGCTCTTATAAGGAAACACTTACTAACTAAAGCACTACATCCTCCTTGACTTCTCATAAGTATATTAGACTCCCGATTGGTCCTTCCTGATCAAGTGAAAAATCAGTTCCCTATACTAATCTGGTATGTCCAAGGGTCAGTTTCAAGGTTACTCTCCAGTCCAGCTGGTGAATCTGGGAATTTTGAGGCAGTGTTACAATTGCCTTATGTACACAGACAACCCTCTCCTCCTTCCAACAAACTCTAATACATGGAGAGATGCAGTTACACAGCCAAACTGGAGGCAGAGCTCTCTCAACCCAAGACTGGCACAGTCAGTCAAGAGGAAAAGGTAACCACCCACACCACAAATCCAGTCTCCAGACCTATTGCATCTGCATACCCAACACATAAACACACAAAAACATACTCGGGGGCTCTAAATAAAAACCTGCCTAAACAGCAAAGACCTCCTAAGCAGATATCCAAGCAACAGCCACTCCTCAACAATACCCACATATCGCATATCTCGCAAAATCAGTGTGCCTCAGTCACAGCCCTTAAGGCCAAACACACCAAATACACTTGTTATAGGGGACTCTATTGTCCGGCACACTGACGTCCCGCTCACCAGACTGAACAAGGAGAAGGTCACTGTAAGCTGCTTGTCTGGTGCCAGGATCTGCCACATAACACAAGCACTCGGGTCACTCCAAAGCAAGTACAAGTATGACTCCGTCATTGTCCATGCTGGTGTGAATGACCTGAGACGTACCTCCCTGGACTACATGAAAAGAGACAGAGGAGCTCTCTGACCATGTAGCCCAGGCTGGTATGACCCTGACCTTGAGTAGCATCTTGCCCTCACCAAGAATGATGCCACAGTATAAAGACAAAATGATCAGTTTCAACAATTGGCTAAAGTATTGGTGTCATTCAAAGGGGATCCAGTATCTGTCAGCCTGGGATGACATGCTCGACAAGCCACGTTGCTTTGCTAGGGACGGCTTGCACCTGTCACCCTTAAGCTTTTGTATACTGGCCAAGGCTCTTGCAACCCCCATAGTGCCTTTTTTAGGCAACGCTCAAAGGACAAACCCACCTCCATAGACAACCCAAAGATAAAAAAAACTAAAGGTAATGCTACTCAATGCCAGAAGTCTAAACCTCAAGATGCACGCACTCAAGACTCTCCTTAGTATGGAGAAAATCGATGTCTGTGCAGTAACAGAAACCTGGTTCAAGGCTCTTGAGAGCACCCCAGCACTACCAGGTTATAACTCATACCATGTGTTTTGGCCCCAAAACTCGGACCAAAGCACAAAAGGAGGGGGAGTGTATATGTTCATCAGATACCTACACCTCCAGGTTAGTGGCACTGCAAGAAGCATCGGAAACCACCCATGTGCAACTAACAGCGGGCAAAACTGCCTTTCAGTTTGTAGCCTGCTACAGAACACCCTCCCTATTACAGGAACCCCACTTGGCATTCCTGAGAACACTGGAGAACATGAATGTGTCTCCAAACACTATGTTATTGGGTGACTTCAATTACCCAAACATTGACTGGGAAAACTACTCAAGCCCAAACACCCTCGCCCAACGGTTCCTTGAATTTATAAACTCTAACGCAATGGAACAACTGGTCACCACTCCCACAAGAGGGAACGACATATTGGACCTTGTCATCACCAACATGGGGACTCTGTTCCACACCAGAGGTAAACCCCTCATTGGTAAGATCAGACCACAAACAAATTTCCCTGGACATCCATATCCCGTCCCCACCCCCAGCCAAGGAAATCACTGTAAAGAATTTCTCAAAAGCCAACTTTGCACTTCTCAAGACTGAGGTGGAATCCTTCAAAGCCCCTGGGCCAGAGGATAATACATCCCAATCCACAGAATCCTTTACAAATGCATTCTATGAGCACCTGCAGGAATGCATGGATCGTGCTATCCCAAATAAAACCAAGACTCACTCCTCCAAAAACAGGAGACCGGTCTGGTGGACCCCGGCCATAAATAAGCTATACAACAGAAGGAGAAAGCTACTACATGACGGAGCAAAATCCCAAAAAGGGAAGGCATCTCTGATCAGTATTAGCAAGAAACTTTGATCCCTCATAAAATCATCAAAGGCCAGTTTCGAAAGAAAAATTGCCCTAGACACTAAAGATGATCACAAGGCCTTCTTTAGTTACGTCAGGAACATGGGCGGAAACTCCCAGATATGCTCTGAATTGTTGCATAATGGTACAAAATATACCGAACCTACAGACATAGCCAACATCCTGGCAGACAGATTCAGCGCAAACTTCTCCCCCCCAATGGAGCAAACGCCTATCCCAACTGAATGTAACCTCCCTGATATCACAGATGCACAGGTGAAAGCTGCCTTCTCCAAAGCAAAAAAACACAGCATCTATGGGACCGGACGGTGTCCCAGGCTGTGTCTTACACAAGCTCCAAGAACTGAACCTTCACATTAAGTCACTGTTCAAACTTAGCCTTACTACAGGATATGTACCCAAAGAATGGCGTACAGCCTCAGTGGTCCCACTCCACAAAGGTGGTGCCACGACGGACCCCGGAAACTATCGCCCCATAAGCCTGACTAGTCTGGTCTGTAAAGCTATGGAGCGTATTATCATGGAACTCATAAACAAAGACATTGGGAGCCTCCAGACACTGGACCCTACCCAATTCGGCTTTTTTAAGGGCAGATCTTGCCTCTTAAACCTAGTTGATTTCTTTGAAACAGTTACCAAAGCCATAGATGAAGGCAAGGTAGTCCACACAGCCTACCTGGACCTTGCAAAAGCCTTCGACACAATACCCCACTCGGGCATCATAAATAAGCTTACCAGCTTAAATATCAACCCCTGTATCACAAGATGAGTTGCAAACTGGCTCAGAGATAGAACCCACATGGTCAGAATCGCAGGTGCCATGTCCGAATCCAAACCAGTTACAAGTGACGTCCCACAGGGCTCAGTTCTGGGACCTCTCTTGTTCGGTATATACTTCTCTGAGGTTCAGGCTAACACGGGGGGATTATGGCTGACAAAGTTCGCAGATGACTGCAAACTGGGGGCCATAATCGAATCTCCAGCTGACACAAGTATCCTCCAAAAGGGTCTCACAGACGGATGCTTGGTGCCAGAGCCACGGCCTCAAGCTAAATGCTAAAAAGTTCATAGTCATCTCCTTTGGGAAAAACAAGGTGCCCAGAAATTAGCACATAGGTGGTAATCCATTAAGTACGGAAGAAGTAATTAGAGATTTGGGGACCAACGTAGATAGTAATCTCTCCTTTGATAATCACGTTGCCAAAGTGGTTAGAAAGACCTTCTATATAGCCCACCTTATGAAAGGGTTCGCATCTAGATCGAGAGGTCATTGTGCCCCTCTACTCATCACTCATCAGGCCCATAATTGAATACAATGCCCCTTTTGGGATGTACCTTACCCGATACCTGCAACAACTGGAGAGACCCCAAAAGTACCTCACCAAGAGGATCATGGGCTACAAACAAATGTCCTATGCAGTTTGACTAAAACTCCAGCTCTACTCACTTGCTTACCGCCTACTCAGAGGCGATCTATGCCTGACGTACAAAGCCATGTCAAACCCAGAATTAATGGACATGCTCCACCTCAAAAAATCAAAGTCCCTTAGAGCTACATGCTCCAGGGGCCTAAACCTCAGCACAAAAATAAATAGGGCATTCTGGAGGGACAGATTAATTTCCCAGAGGCTCCCCTCACTCTGGAATAGAATCACAATTCATGTTAGACATAGCCCCTTGCTGACCCTCTTCAAGCGAAATTTGGATGCGTGGATGGGAAATCGCAAATTCACCCCTGGGATCTCTCCTGTGTCCCTGCTAGTCAGAGGCACAGTTAACTAATCTTAAAAGGGTACCTTCTGTGACCTACTTTACAGAGGCGCACAGTAGGCTAATCTAATAGGGAGGCAGAAGCCAAATACACTCTGGCTAGGCTTATAAATGCCCTAGGGCAGATAGCCTAGTATCTACCTATGAACCTATAATACGCATCCTGAAGATCTGTTGAGCACATCCAGTTGTCTTTTTCTAAAGAACAGAAGTATCAACTGAACAGCAACCATCCGGAATTTTTTGTTGAACTGACTTGTTCAATACACTGAGATCCAAAATTAGTCACCAGTCCCCTGTTTTCTTTGGCACTGAAAAGAATCTGTAGTAAACTCCGGATCCTATTTGGTCTGGTGGGACTGCCTGGATGACGGTCATGTGAAGTAGTTTTTTGAATTTCTAAGACTACTGCATCCCTGTGACTGGGTGGAATGTCTGGGATTTTTTTTGATTGTATGTTTTTTGAAAATGTGATATTTATAACCTCCCGGTTCTAATCTTCTGCACCTAATTGTCAATTGTAATATTTAGCCAGGCAGGTAGGTGCAGGGATAATTGTCCCCTGACTGCCTCCAGAGGATGGCAATTGGGCCTTCATTCAGGAGCACTGATAGGAGTTACCTAGGAATGAATCCCTAGAGCCCTGATTTTGCGGGCCACCTCTTCCTCGAGCACTATGTATTCCATTGTAACTTCCCCCTCTTCTACGGGAGGGGTCATTGCCACGTTTGTCGCAGAAAGGTCCTTGGGACATTTTGAACTGTAGCTTCCCACTTTTCTGGTTCTTGGTGTAAGACCACTGAGGAGTGGAAAAGTGTATGCCCACAGCAGAAAGGGTCTTTAAATCCTTCACATCTGTCAAGGGTCTCTAACTTTGGCGCCAAAAAGAGATGTTCCGTCAAAGGGAACATTGAAGAAAGAAGACTTGAATGGCCCCACAAACTCACATAAGCGCATCCAGGCATGTTTCCTCATGACTACGCCAGAACCTGCTGCCCTAGTCTTCCTTTTGGCTACGTGTGCAATGAGCCTCATTGACAAAGCACATATTGAATCAAGGGTTGCCAGCTGGGAAGCTTCTTTGTCCTGAACCCCCTCAGCAACTGCTCCTGTCAAAGTATCTAATGGCCCCTTTATCAGATCTCATTGCTGTAAAATGTGCCATAAAATTCAAGGACCTGAGCGCAAAAGTCTTTTAAGCGTATACATGCTTCCCGAATTTATCATCCTAGTCCCTCTATTAGGATGGATAGTACGAATTTCATCAGCAAGTTCCTTTTTAGTGGCTGCTGCACCCACCATGGCATCTGTCGGTATCTCTTTAGCCCAATGTTGCTGATCCTGACATGCTGAGAAAATGCAGTTTGCTCTCTTGGGGATTGGCTTGATGGAATCTGGTGTCTTCCAGGCCTCTGCTCAGTCTGTTTAGATTGCAGGTGGAGCGATCCAAAAGGTAGGTCATCTGGCATTGAAAGCCTTCAGGTATACTGATCCCATTAGCCTTCCTCAGAGGAAAGTCCAGACACCTCTCTGCTTCAGGATCACCAATATGTCTCCAAAGGAGACATCTTCCAGGGGTGAGTTTGGGGACCCTTCCCCTTCATCGAAATTAATATCTTCTATGTAAGACTTTCTCTTCAGGAGTACCTCCTCGTGGGATGGGCCAGAGAGGTGTCTGAAGAGGACATGACCACTGTGGTTGAATACTGAGGATTCTGTGCCTGCTGTACCAGGGTGGAGGCTGGCGGTAGCTCTGCATGAGGAGAAGGACTGGGATTTTGGTCTGACGAGACTGGTATTAACTGTGAGCCCACAGTGGACAAGGTCCCCCCATAGAGGAATGGGAGCCCAGAACCATGGTCCCACCCCACACCAAGGAAGCTGCCTCCAAAGCTGGAGTTGAGCTCGCGTTTGCTGATGCCCAGAGGAGCGTGGACGGCTCCAACAACACCAGGGTAGAGCCACTCACCCCAGAGCCGACAGTGAAGCTTCGCCAGGAGGTCCACAGTTCTGACAAAATCTAAGAGTTCACGGCAATTATCAGTGCCAGAGATGCAGATCTCATTGGCATCAAAACAGATGAAACGAACTGTTGGCAACGGGAACTCTGAAGGCTCTGAGTCAGTGGAGGAATAGTGTTAGATGGGAATATGGGTACGGTTCCAGAGCCAGGGAGACTAGGAGCTGATGAGTAAGTTAATCCCCTTGCCATCAGGAGCTGATCCACCAGCCTCAACACATCAGACTCTGAGGATCTCTGAATGTATCAAAAAGACCAATGGGGAGTAGGGTTTCTCCAATTATGGGCTTGGAGGTCTGTCTCAAAAGGGGTCCACTGATGAGGGAAGTATATTGTCCTAGGCCTGTTTTCAGCAGAGAACTCCTTCTGTTCCAAAACAAATGGAATTGAGGATTGAAGAGGTACTGAAGACTTCTCCATGAAAGTTGTAGGTGTCGAAATAGTCTGTACAGAGACTGGCACAGAGGTTTGAAAAGATTTCTGTCAGTTCCACAGAAACTGGGAGCCAAGGATGTTTTGGCATTTTTTAATTGGCTGTTACGACGAATCTGTCAGAACTGACTGGCTCCTCTTAGATCCTTCATGTTTGGAAGAAGGGGAGCCAACGTCAGCTTTGGACTTAGTGGAACCAAAATCAGATTTAATTAGGCCCTTCAAAATAAACTTCTTGTTTCGTTCTACAAAGGCCCAGTGGCTGAAGCTGTGACATATAGCGCAGGCCCAAAGAGTAGACAGAGTTTTCATCAGAGTTCGGCAATTTTCTGTCACACTTCAGTCATCTTTTTGACGCCAAAAGTATCCCTATTCTTTTCTGCCATGCTTCCAAGCAAGCAAATGCACAGAGGTAAAGAAAAATAGAAAATTGTGGGATTTTTTTTCTGTTGAACAGGAAGGAAAAAGGGAAGCATACCAACAGTGGTACTGAAGGGTTACTGTTATGGTAAAGGGAAGGGTTAAACTGCAAGGAAAACGTACCAACAATGGTACTGAAGATTTACCAGAAAAGTAAATGGTGAAAGAGCAATGTACTACCAACGATGGTATCTATAGAAAAACGCACTGAATGTGTTAAGAAAGGAGCCTAGTGAAGAGCTGGGGTAAGAGAAAAGTGTAGATAGTGATTAAGATTTTAAAGGTATAGTAAATTCTCAATTAACAGGAACTCAAGCAGCCAAAACTCTCAAGCAACCAGAAAAAAAAAATCGAAGAAATGCAGTACAATTTTCATGTGTTGCACTTCCTGCCCCCCACGCAGAAACATGCCTTACATTTTTAGTTTGAGTTTTAAAAAGGAAGATAGAAATAAATTCCCTCTCTCCCCAACCTAAGAACAAGTCAAACCAAACAAATAGTATGGGGACAGTATTAGTCAGGCCTATTTTTATTAGTAACTCTCAAGCAACCAGAAACTATAGTTATCTGGCATCTACCAATCCCCATGGGTGCCAGTTAACCAATAGTTTACTGTCAAACACTTGTAGCAGAAATAAGTTCATTTGAGAGTTGACAGGAAAAAAACTCGTCTGGCACTAAAAGCGGCAAATGAGATCTGAGGTAGTTTTGAGAGGAGCATTATGGGTAAAGCTAAGCTCAAGAGTTTTTGGAAAGCATGAGCTGAATAATGGCCAATTCGGTTCCGAACCCACAGTCAAGGATTAATTGAAGATTGACAACATTAGATCAGAGTTATTTTTGAAAGGTATAAAAAAAATATGGGCATGGGAAAGAAAAAAAAATATCATGCAATATTTATGCAAAGGAGAAAGCCAAACTAATCAATAGAAAAAAAAGCAGCTCCAAAGATAATTTGAAGAGGAATACAGGCAAAGGCACCCTGATGTGGAAAATTTCACAGAAAGTAACACACAAGATTAGTAAGGTAGGAGTTAAATAGAAACTTGAAGTTATGGAATACCTGTGAATTGAAGGATTTAATTTAGAAAGTCCTAAGATGGGTATGTCACAGCTTGATGAAACAATTGGTTCCCAAACTAAGGAGAAATAAAAGCATGGGGCATAGGAGGGTGAAATATGGACATGAGGAAAGAAAGAGATCTGATATGATGCAGTAATTATGCAAAGGACATAGCAAAAGTAATGAGTACAGAAAGCAGCACCAAAAATATTTGAAAAGTACAGGCAAAAGCACCCAGAAAATTTCACAATCCAAAAAAATAAAAGGGGAAAGAAGAGGATTACTAATGGAGAAGTTCAAGAAATGAAAACTGCAGGTGATTACCTGCGTAGTGAAGGATTTAGTGTAGAATATCCAGCTCTGGTAATGTCACAGCATCCTGGAACATTTAGTCCCCAAATTAAGGAGAAACGGATGGAATTAGAAATTTTATTATCAAACCTTGAAGTGCACTTGCTTGTTCACGTCGCTGAACCTTATTGTCGAAAGTGAAAATGATTTCATGGCTCCATTTCGAGCCATGTTAATACTGATGGTTTGAAATTCACTTAAGAAAATGTGACCATTGGATTTCATGTGCCATTCAATGATGCAGGTTCGCTACATGTATGTTTGGTTTTTTAGGCCCTTTGAAACTGTACTTTGTACCACCAGTCGACAAGGTGTACTTCAGGGTTATGATAGTAAACCATATTAGAAGCGTCTGATCACTTGACACTAATGTCTTGGAGCTTTCAGCAGGACATCTGCACAAAAGTTCAGTTGGCATTGCATAGCAAGGAAAGGAGCAGGAAACACTGGCTACTCTTGATGCATGCAATGTTGTGGAGTCATGGGCCAAGGAGATGCCCATATGAAGGAGCAACAGAATGAGACAGGATGCAGCTGAAGAGGATATGTCACAGGAAGATGTTCTGGAGCTTTCTGTAGAATACTGTTGGGAAACTGAGAGCAATGAATGTGCCCTCAGTTTAAAAAGAAATGATGTAAGGGAAGAGTTGCTTGATTTTTAATAGAGATGGATAGACATACTAAGATTAATGAAAGAAATAAAAATGTTAGAACTCTGATAAAATGGATGAACGCAGTAATAAAGGCTAACGGAACTTCATGTTATTGTGCACTTAAACTAATAACAGAAGTCGTACCATAAAAACACAGATCTGTAAAGGAATGGAAGGGAAAAAATGCCATCATGGAAACATCGAATAGAATATCTTATAAAGCGATTAAGACGAAGTGTCACTGTTAGAATGTAGAAGAGGGAACAGATCAACAAAAATGCTTAGAAAGATGGATGTGATAAAAGCAGTGCACAGTATCAGAACAGACCTGGATCTGTCATGCCTTTAGTTGATTTGCTATAGTGCATCAGTACAGGCAGAAAAACTTGGAAGATGTGCAGATAAATATAAAGGAAAAGTACAAAATAAGCAATTAATTGATGACCCAAAAAAGTTTTGGGAACTGGTAAACAAAGCAAAAGGTATAAACACCAGCAAAAAGGAATCAGCACATTTTGGAGAAAAATATGTATGAAGACACTGTGGAACATAACAGATGTTGGATGGATAGCAAAAGTAAAAGAAACAGTAAGGAAGATATGAAATGGGATAAAGTAACTGTCAGAGAAATTGAAACAAAATTTAGAAAAGTTCCTGATGTGAAGACCCCAGGCCCACGAGGCAGTACCCAATTTCTGGCTAAAAGTATTAATATCTTTATGCAACGATGTAGCCCCGAGTAAGAACTACTTGTATGCACATTCCAGACAATCAGCCTGATTAATAGGAAAACAAGAATTAACCTGTAAGCCGTTCTATAAACTACAGACCAATAATTTGCCTAGCAACAATGTACAGGCTATATTGTGAAGTTGATATTGACAGTTTTCTAGTTTATTTAGAAGCAAACTTAATCATGGTAATAGTACAGAAGAGGAACAAAGGATCATTGTTGCAAAATAAAGCCACGGTTGATGATAGCAATAAGGGAAAGAATCTTATTGCATGGATAGATTACAAAAAAAGCATTTGACAGCATCCCCACATACATGGGTAAAGGAGTGTTTTCAGCTGTACAAGATATCCTGTGTTAATCAGTTTGAGAGAGTGGCAAACCACTTTGCAATTAAGCCATGACAAAGGGCAAATTATTATAACCTGGATAAAAATTTAAAGGGGGCTCTTCCAGGGTGATGGTTTGTCACTGCTGTTTTGTCTTGCCCTTAACTCATTCAGCTGCTTAGTTGACATAAGTATTGGTTATAATTTGGCTGTCAGAAAAAAAAAACTTGCTTTACGATTTCTCATGTACTTTTTCTGGATGACTTAACTGTACAGTTCATCACTTGAATTCAAAGCAGAATTTTAAGTGGTTAAAACGTTTTCAGCTAATATAAGAATGACATTTGGTCTTGATAAGTATGCAAAAGCAATGTTTAAAGCAGGAAAATGACAATGCCAAGAAAATATCAATCTAGGACCGGAATGTGATATAAAGGAACTTAAGCAGGAAGGAGTGTATAAATGTTAAGGAATTGATGAAGGCTCAACAATAAAACCGAAACAAATGCGAATAAAACTGAGTAAGGAATACTTCAGGAGATAAAGCTAGTATTGAAAACAGCTTTAACATCTAGGAATTAAGTCCAAGCTATAAATTTATTTGCTCTTCCTATTTTAACTTACTTTATCAGTTGGACAGAAAAAACAAGAAAAATGCATCATGCTTGTCCACTGATTATAATTGTATATACGGAGTTTAATATATTCCACACACTGAGGGGATGTATGGGCCTCCTCAAAATTGATTACATGCATAGATCTGCAGTCGTGGGACTGCATACATACCTGGTGACTTCATCAGATCCAGACATAGTGAAAGTTTTACAATATGAATAAAGGAAGTCTAAGATGACCTCTCAGCTTAGTTTAGCAGACGAATTCATGGCAAAAATCAGATGTCAACTGAATGTGCCAAAAAACAAAGAATCTAAAGAAATTGAACAGCTGTGAAGGAAAGAAACGTGGAAAACTGTAAATATAGCATTAAGTGTAGATATCTCCTGGAGCACCCTCATATTGATCAGGATTTGATGCAGGAGTGGTTAAGGAGAGGCGAGTTGAAACCAAAGGATGAAAGGTTAATAATGGCAGCCAAGGATAGTGGACTATATACACGTTTGTTTACAAAGTCTGTTGAAAACATGGGAGAAACAGACAAATGTAGGTCCAGAAGTAGTGTGAAAA
Organism: Protopterus annectens; assembly: GCF_019279795.1. Taxonomy (NCBI): domain Eukaryota; kingdom Metazoa; phylum Chordata; order Ceratodontiformes; family Protopteridae; genus Protopterus; species Protopterus annectens. The sequence continues at coordinate 1,666,440,325 of NC_056725.1, forward strand.
TTTTTTTTGAAACAGTCACTTGCTTTGTTGCCGACTGTGATGCACTACACTCCTGACTTGAGGGCCTGTACACTGAGCGACAATGTGGCAAGATTGTTGCATTGGGGGTTGTGCGGACACTGCAATATAGAAGTAGTTGAGAAGCTTTGGAAACATGAACCACAAAGCAGTATAGACAGTGATGAAGTGTGCATCACATGAGATCATTACCAAAAATTCAAAACATAGATGTAAGAAAAACAGATGTAGTAGTCCATTTAAAAAAGAAGTAGTTCTGATCATTGAAATTGCTAAAACTAGCGATTTAGTGTCTCATACAGTGACTGTTATAAACTATCAAGATTTGTAGGCAAAATGCTTGCAATTTGGAAGAAAGGTGCCCAGACATTTTCAATAGAAGCAGAAGCAAAAAATAAACTACTGTGTTATTTAGATACATCAGTACATGTATCTTATATGAATTGCAGGAGGAATCTGTTTGGCACGATCTGGGTGCTGTGAAAAGTACTTGTGGCTAACATCATTTGGCTAACTCTTATCTTAAATCCTCTTTCACTACCTCCTCACTCAACACCATAATATCTCCAGAAAACCCATACAAAGCTGCTTGGAGTAATCAGACAACCAGCTGAAATTTGATCTTCACATTCATCACTGCATGAAGAAAACCACCAAAAGCTTTGTCTCCTTTACAGAAACAAAAAATTCCTCACCCCCTAATCCAGAGTAGCACTAACCAACTCCTACCTCCTTCCCAAACTCTTCTATAGCTCACAAATCTTTACTAACCTCCAGTCTACACTTTTCAAACTTGAGTCTACCTATAACAAAGTAGCCAGGTTTGCTGCTAACTTGCCATCCAGATGTCATCACTGTCTGGCCCTCGACTCCCTACACTGGCTTGAGTTTCCAAACCACCTCAAACTTACCCAACTCATCCATTCCATTTTCAGTAAACCCACCTCCTGTCCAAGCACTAGTCTCACTGTATACCCCCACCCGATCTCTTAGGAGCTCTGATCAATGCCTGCTGCAAATTCACAAACCAAACAAATCTGCTGGATAGAATTTTTACAGCTACTCTCCAGCCATCCTCTGGAACAAGCTTCCCTAGACTTTAAGAAGCATACCCCAGACCCACACATTCAAGATCTCTCTCAAACATTACTTAACCCACCTCACAATGTGTCCCTGTAACTTCCCCCCTTGAACCTTGTGCAAATCTTGGTCACTGCACACCTCCCTCACCTTCCCTTTTTCATACCTTTACCCCTCTCATCTTTTTTCCTCTCACCTTACTCCAGCCACCCATCTCCTGCCTTTATATCTCAGGCCTCCTCTCTCCTACCTACCCTCCTGTCAGTAAGTTGATATTTCCTGACTCTCTACAGGCTACCCAACTGTCAATACTTGGGCCCTCATTATGCTAACTATTATCCTAGCATCTCACATCTCTCAATGCTAACGCTTTCTATCACCCTCCCCAAAACCCTTTTAGCTTGTCGTATCACCTTCTGCTACCCTTCTAGAATGTGATAATCTTATAACATTATCTTTTGCCTTGAGTGTATGTTCACTTACATAAGAATATGACTAGCTTTATTGTGATTAACTCTCGCTTACCTCCACTATTGTAAATGCATTTGACAAATTCTCATTGTACTGCATATTTACTGACGTCTAATCTATTTTTTGTCCACTGGAGCGTTTCTCCCCGGGCCTCCGCTGAAAAAGGGCTCTGTCCTAGTCAACAAATGTCAAATAAATAAGTAATCAAAGATTACATTGATACTCATTTCATAAACTTCAGTTATACCCTGACTTAATGGGATCCATTCCTATCATGGTTTTAGAAACCCAAAATATTGTTTGCATTGTATGCATTTGGGCTGTGTTTTTCTTTTTTGTGCCTGTGTCTGCGAGAGCATTTCATTCCTGTCTAGTCAGCCTGATTAGCAGATAGAATGCATGTCATGTGATCACATATTTGCCTTCCTTTTTTGTGGTGTAATCCATACTTCTGTCTGCTTCTTAAACTGTAACACTTGTGCTTTATGCCCTGAAGTTGCTTTTTGTTGAAATGCACACTGTTTCTGTTTACAGTACCTAGTGTTTCTGCCTAAGTCCAAGTTGAATGAAACTGAGGTCCTGGGTGCAAGACCTTATGGGGCACGATAAGATAATTCATGCATCTATTTTTTATTACTGTCAGCCAGAAGCAGCAGTGCATGCATGAAAGGCAGTTGCCATTTACAACCAGAAACCTGTTTTTTGTTTTGTTTTTTTTTTTGTGCCCTGCCAAAAAGAAATTCACTCAGATGTGCCACAAACTGATATGCTTACATTTTTCATGTTACTGGAAAAGCTTTCCAACTTTATAACATTAAGTATTAGAAAAGATCTTCGTTTTTTTTTTAGTTTTAACTGAGTCCCAGGTTTTATAATTAGTTTGCTGTTCATATAATGCCAGCAGAAGTTAGCAGTTTTGAAATTGCTCAGCAGTACAAAAGTGAGCAACATTCTTCAGTTACAAAAATTGTTACACTATGTTCCGATCCTCATTGCAGTTATGCTTACCAATATTTTGTGTGTCAAGTTGCATTTTTTAAATTAAGAAGCAACTCAAGGACCTGTAGTAAAGGATTTAAGTGTTTCTGCTTTTCTTGAAAATTGACATTGGTCATGTTTTCAGTTATTTTTAAATTGGATAAGCAAGTACCATGTTGGCATTTTCTTTCATTATTGGATTTTATGAATGTAAAGGAGCATTTTTAATCACTTTGGCACAGTATATAAACAGTGTGCATTGTGGTCACATTTTTTCTCTGGTAGTGTCATGCTGTAGAACAACCATGCTGTCATTTGATTTTTCATAGGCAGAGTGTTTTAGATTTCTCCGAGTTTACCTTTGTAGATTGAGCCTTGTGTAATTTTGTTGGGGGTACATAATTTATTTTGTCAAATTATCTTTATAACTAATTGGAGTATAGTATTTGTAGATGCATTTTAATCATAAAATGCTTGTAGGTGCAAAACCAAGGGTGCTAATGTTTTGAATGACTTGCACAGATGTAGTGTTAATCTTTTTGGCATACAGATGCCATTTTAGATGCAGATCAGACAGGGTTTGTGTTGGTCTGTGTGGCATTCACTTGAAGTGTTTTGTTGCTTATTGTTGGAATTCTGTAATCCAACAAACACTAAACCACTTCAGTAATAGAAATGATCAGGTGCACAGCTTTATGGACACTATTTTGCCACTCAAAGTTGATGTACATGGTGATCTGTTCTGCAGATTACTGTTTTGAAATAAGCAATGGGCTTGCGGGCCTATATGTGGATGAATGCAATGCCTGACCATCATGAGATTGTTCTGACGACTACAGTCATTAAAGGTGGGAAGGGTGACAGAGTTTATCTTAGACCTGCTAGTCTTACAGATTACATGTATATATTTGCTATAGTTTTTAAAAGTTATGAAAAGTGTGACTTGTTGAAGTCATACTTTGTTAGTGATGCATAGTTGTACTTCTAATGTTATTCCTAATGAGGAATAATTCTGGTTTATTGGAATGTAGTTTAAACATTTGTCTTCAGTGTCAGTGTGTCCATCTCTTGACAGGTGTCTGTAGTAGGTACCATGGATGGCTTAGTGCATGCTTGTGTTACAGCCACCAAAAGACTCCATCGCTTACTTATTGGACCTGAAGCACCTGGAACATGGATAGCAAGAAATTGCTGATATTGCAGATTTACTGGAGTAGGACTGTGATGACTTGAATATTCAGTCTAATGTGGACTAACCATACTGGAAGAGAGCAAACAAGGAGAGACTTAACTCTGAAGATGAACTTAATGCTTGCATGTCAGGAAGCGGGAAGAGGTGGTAGCAGTACATGACAATGTTGTAGATAACAGTGGTGAGGGAAGAGAGCAATCCCACAAGTGCAGTTATGCCATAAGAGATCTTAGACTGACACTGATGATGACTATTTAGCACGTCTTGTTAATAAGGAACACTCCAGTCCATCACAGCTGTGTTACACGACCTTGTGCCACCTGCAGTGGATAGCTCTGACCAACAGATTTCTGTCCAGGGGATGAAATCACATCTGGATTAAAACCTCTGGACCTAGCCACACCTAAACAGTCACTGTGTGGTGATACCATTACTGAACATGTGCACCATACACCTGCAGGGTTAAGTGCACTGTCCATGTGTAGTGGACTCTAGATGCATCACAATTGCAGGACTCTTCTTTCTTTGTAGATACTGTTCTGCTCTGCATGCAGTTACACTAACAGCTTGTTAAGCCAGTTGGTGCAGTGAAAGTGATGCCTCCAAAAAGTAAGGAGATTGATACTGTGAATCCCTTCTTCCCTCCTGAGTTGTATTGGCTCATCACTCATGAAATGGATATAGTGCGCGGGTACAAACAAGCTGTAATACAGATCCTCACTGGAATCTGGTGACAGCAGAGGAAATCCAGGCTTACATGGGAATACACGTAGCCGTATTTGTTGTACACATGTCAGTTGTGGTTGTACTGGGATAGTTATGCCTACCCAAGTTGTGGAGTGGCCAAGGTGATATGTGATCAGTTCTTCAAAGTAATGCAGTACTTCCACTGCAGTGATAGCTTAAGGAATCCACCCAGAGGCCAGACTGAACATGACAAACTGCATCATGTTCAGCCAATACTGGATGCAAAGCTGAATGCACATCACACCAACTGTCACTTAGACCATGAGGTGTCTTTATTTGAGGCTGTGGTGGGATTCTGTGGCAGATTCTTTTTGGCGGTTCACTCTTGGGAAGCATCAGCGGTGTGGCATCAAAATATGGGTGCCATCAGATGCACACAGTGGATATGTGTGGGACTTCCACTTGTGCTTATTGTAAGTAAGGATCCTCATAATATGGTCTGGCATACTGCGGTGGTTGTGCTGCTGTAGCGTTGTCGCCTCACAGACATTGCCCGTTCGATTCTCAGAGCGTCTTCTGTGTGGCGACATGCGTGAATGGGCTTTCCTTCGTTGAAGGTTGTGCGTTAGGCCCAGCAAGCCAGCACGTAAAACTCTACTGCCAATCATTAGCGGACCGGAGTTCCGCTGTGGCGACCCCTAACCGGGAAAAGCCGAAATACACAAACTGTGTTGTCATGGATCTTATGAAAGACCTTCAGGATGACTCCCACCATATTTACTTAGCCATTTACTTTTCATCAGTCAGTCTGGTACAGTACCTTCAAGAATGGGGCTTGAACTGCTGTAACATAGCCCAGACATGTAAGATAGGAAGGCCGTCTGACTTGGTCCACACTGAGAACTTTGTGTAGTGACTACAAGCAGCTGCAATGTGGTCCCTTATTTGCCACAAGTTGGAGGCACAGTGTAGATCCCACAATGCCAGAAATTGCAGTTGCGTGATGTTAAGATGGCTGCATAGTCTAGAGTTGTACGTCCTGCAATTGTACCCATGTGCAGTGCACAGATGAATGGTGTGGACATTGCAGAAGAGCTGTGGGAACAGTACCCATCAGTGAGGAAGGCCAAAAAATGGACTCTGGCTGGGAAGTGGTTTCCAAAGGTGAATGTGTAAGGGAAGTGGAGAGGTGGTTCATTTTCTTGTCATTTCCATATGTGTTGACAATGATCATTACCTTACTATGTTGGACATCATGCTTTGCTGTGACATGTATGGCTGCATTGCCAGCTGGACACAACATATTAGTAATGTTTATGCCCTTACTTGTTTAACACTGCCATGTATTGTTTACAGGTCTTAACTGTAGGCAAGAGACTTTGTTCATGTGCCTTGTTTAGCTGTGGCTGAGTGGAATCAGTTGTAAATGTCACTCGCCTAGTACCTGTCTTCTATAATTGGTTGTTTTCGATTTTTCAGTTTGTATAGCACATAATTGGAAGTTTGTATAGCACATAATTGTGCATGTGTGCAGTGCTACACTTATTGATATGTGAATATACGGGGGACTACACATTGTGAGCTTATTGCTCTGCAGTCCAGGTGGCATCCCTGCATGGGGTATACTATGTCAGTGCCAGGAGGAGAGGCGGCCATACAGTCACATATCTCGAACATTGTGGTGGTAGTAGACACAAGATGCACATGACAGTTAACTGGTCATATTTTCTGTTCTGAACATTTCAGCAAACCAATAGACATTACATTTAAGTAATGGAAGTATGAGATTTGAATTTGGATTAATTTAGACATGGAATTTAGTGTCCTGGTTGCATGATTTATTTTTGTTGCAGTGTCACAACAGAGGCCAGTTAAGGTTTTCTTATGTGGGCACTCATACATATACTGGGTAGCAATGATGGGTTGTTGCCAGCGGTCTGGGGACCTTTAGTTACCAAAAGACAGGATAGAGGTGATTGGGTTGGACGTGGATGTATGTGGTAGAATGGAATTCTTCCCACAACTAGGAGTGAGAATACATCTGGACAGTCACCAGACACTGTGGAGGAAATTACATGGCCACTAAAATAATGGACATTGTTGAGGGCATTTTGAATTTGTGGCCATCTACTTGCCTGGTGTGGTCAGATGTTGTACAAAGACTAACATGAGGGTTGCAGTTTCATGGTAAGGATTAGAAACAGTTTGACAAACTGTATCCTAGCGTAACTCTTGTTGGATGTGGGTGACTTTGTTGTCAGTCATCTGTCAATACAAACAAGGAGGCAAGAGCTCTACCCATCAGATGGTGTGCATTTTACACAAGAAGGACTTAGAACTTCTGAATGACCTAAGACATGCTGATCTGAATGCGATAAGTGGTGTGCAATAAAGGTAGTGTATGCAGCGATAAAGATCTTTAGTTTATTTACTAAGCTACATACTAGTTATGAAACAGTGTGTCAAGTGTGATGTAATTACAGATTTATGATCTCTCATTTAGGCAGTGAGCATCAGTGTTGGATATTTAGAGCATGCATAATTCAGTATTGTTTGTACACCTAAACGGAGAGTAAGCACATATGCGTGTCCTTATGTGGAATTTGTCTTCCACAAGCACATTTCCCCTTCCTAGCTGACATGTATGTTTGAAAAGCTATAAGAAAGGTAACAAAAAACCCAAAAGGTTACTTATCTGTATCGGACGTCCAAAACAAACTGATTCCCAGAGCTGGCAATCACAGGTCCATAGATCACTGTGGCAGAAAAGTTCTGAGGGGGGTAAGTGCAGACGTCACTTCTATAGCCAAAGTCTGTTATGGCCCTGACAAGTAATGTAGCATGTACCCCTGATCCTAAAACTTTGGTATACTGGCCGGATGTCCAGTGCTGCAGGCAGCAACCTCCCTACGGTTGTGAATATTGCAACATGGAAGAGGACAGCTATGTTTATGGTAAGTTCTTACACAACTATTCTTTATGAAATATTTATTATAATTTTTCATAAATGAGTAAAGTCAAGGTGATGAGGACAGACCTCCCAAAACCTAAAATAGTATCTGTCCTTGTGTGTGTGGTGTACAGGGAATATAATTTGCAAAAAGCTAAACTATTCCATATTTTGTGTAATTACTTCAATAAGTTTCATAATTTAAGTTAGTGGAGTGTGACACTGATCTTGATAGGCTGCTTTATATGTAGGTTGTTGCTAAATGAAACAGTGTGGCTGGTACACATAACAGACTGAGGACCATATCCTTTGTATTTAATAATGTTTTTCTAATGTTGGTACTGTAACACCCCACCTCTGGCCCAGTGTAATCAAGGAGCCTCAATCCTCACCATTAGCACCACTGGGGAATGTACACTGGGAGGATGACAAGTACACACACAGCATTTCCAAATGCAGCTCTCTGCATAAAGTGTAATTTCCCTTAAGAGCACACAGAGACCACAATCAGTCTGGGGCTGTTGTCTCCCTCTTTCTCCAGATCCCCAGTAAGACTCCCCACTAGAACAGCTATAGAGTTGAGATCTCAGCTGAGTGAGACCAAGCCAAGACCTCCAGCACCCTCTGTTTAACCAGTGCTTTGTGTCCCTGCCCAAGTAGTTGAACGCACTCTTTGAGGTTTGAGTTATACACACACGCACCTGGGAAAGGCTGGCACAGGTTTGCTAGCTATGCCCCCTTCTGCCCAGACTGTAAGGTACTTTCAAGCCAAAAAAGTGTGATGAGATGAAACCTGGCTTCTTTCATAAAACAAGGAAATATTTATTGTAAAATAACACAAGCGCTTTTGCAGCAACAAATATTGCTTCAGATGTGTAAAAAAAAAAAAAAAAAAAAAAAAAAAAAAAAAAAAAATCTACTAGATTAGCTTATATACACACAAATCGCATGTTCAGCTAAATCAGTAAAGTCTTAAAAAGACCGCAATTAATATATTAACTTAAATATAAATCCTTCACATTCTAGATATTTTATACTTAACTGTTTTATCGTAGTTAAAAACAATATAAAATGTGCTAAAACCTATATAAAAAATATGTACGTTAAAGTGAACATGCCTTCAGCAAGGGGTTAATAGGCACTTTTTCATTTAGTTGTTGTTCTTTTGGCTTTTCCCAGTTAGGGGTCGCCACAGCGGAACTCCAGTCTGCTAATGATTGGCAGTAGATTTTTACAGTGCTGAGGTGTCAGGTCGGCACCCAACCTTCAACGAAGGCACGCCCATTCACGCATGTCTTTCGAACGCCACTCTACCGCGGGGAGGACATGCAGACTCCACACAGAAGGTGCTCCAGCCGAGAATCTAACAGGAGAACCTCTTCCTGTGAGGTGACAACGCTACCGCTGCACCACTGCGGCTTCTGAACCATAATCGGCTCTTAATCTAGCAACCCATTTACTTTATAAAATTCAGTTGCATTCTTTGTATCTCCCTTCCGCTGATTAACTTCAACTTTCCCTATAACCTGAAATTTGAAATTATGTAAAGTGGAAGTTTCACATGTTTGGATAAGGCATTGTCTGAAGCATTACTAAAATTACATAAATGCTCTTATACGGTTACTCAACCTGTTTTGCTCGCATAAATTTTTTTTACATTTATTTTACATTTGTTGATCGGGATAGTCCGACTGGATGCATGTCCATTTTCAGCGGAGGCCCGGGGAGAAAAGCTCCAAGGGTAAGCGGATACAGCATTACATAATACCAGCATTACATATTACAAACAGACTATTTACAGAGATTACATAAGTAAGCAAGTTAAAAAAGTTCCACAGGTTACAGTTAGTCCTGAGCACAAGTCAGGATTAAATTAAATTAAATTACACAGTAAACTGGTTAACAGATTTTTACACATTCGAGTTAGCCAGACTTGATACATTGACATAGCCAGTTAAGTGACAGATGTTGTTTGAGTCTAGTTTTAAATTGACCTAAGGTGGAAAGTAAGGTAATATCAGCTGGAAGAGAGTTCCAGGATCTACTTACAGAGTTTGCAAAGAGAGAATCACCGGCTGTGTTATTAATTTTGCTAGTCTGAATTAGTAGCTTGTTAGAGGATCGAAGCGGTCTAGGATTGTTATAGGGGGTGATAATATTTTTAAGTGCAGGAGTATTGTCCGGATTATAGAGGATTTTATAGGCCATAATCAGTTGGTTATACTGGATTAGGCTAGGTAGTTCAAGCCAACCAAGCTGATATGATACAATACGCTAAATATACTATACGCACACTACTACATGTGGCAGAAACATTAAAAACATTTTTTACCTTGATCTCAGGGTGAACAAACTCTCAAGAACTATCTGTATAATTACAGTAATTGCAACAATGACATGGTCTAGTTACTGCTTTACTAGACCACCTGCATTCCCTATCTGCCAACCACATTCTTATGTCCTCAGGCAAAGTACTAAGGGCTTGTTCCTCACCAAAAGGTCTGCCAGCCCTTCAAAAGTGGAGACCTGACACCCACTCACCCATCTATGAAAATAAGTGCTTAAATCTGCAATATTTTCACACATTCATCTGCTTTGCGTCTGTGCTCACAAAACTTTCTATAACATGAGGTGAACTTAAAACACTCTAATAAGCAATTTTAACAGTATTATAACTTAAGCAGTCAGTATCAGACAATTTGTAAATAGCAGTTGCAGCTTTACCATGGAGTAAGGGGCTCAGGAACTGTGTCCAGAGCCCTTGGTCAACGTTATACTGTTTGCACACCCTTTCAAACATACACATAAAGCTATCAAAATTATCACCCTCTGTAAACTGTGGAAGAAATTTACTGACCTTTGTTGCTTCTGGGGTTTTATTACTCCCTTCCCCATTACCTCCATGACCCTGGTGAAGAGTCAGCATCTCCTTTTCATGTTGCCTCCGCATCTCATTCTCTTCAACTTCCAGATGTCTGTCTCTCTGCTGATTCTAATGCCATCTGTGTCTCCTTTTCTTCAGCCTCCAAACACAGCAGTCTCTCTGCTGATTCTAGTTCTAACAGTTTGGCCTCCAGTTCAAGTCACCAACTCAAGATGAATTTTTTTAAGTCCTCTGTAGAAAGATTGAACTGTCCATTTTCTGAGAGTTTACTTCCCCACGGCCTGTCTGGTTGTTTTGGTTGCTGGTCTGTGATGCAGCTGTGACCAATGCTGCAATAATTTCCGCTTTAGTCAAATTGGCATGGACCAGTCGTTTGGCTTGGCACATCTCAGCCAAGTGGCTCCTTGTCAGCTTGCCATGCTACTTTGCTGACATCCTTGCCTGCTGTCCCTGACTGACTAAGCTAACAAAAAATTAAAAATATCGTGATGTGAAACTCTGAATGTTCACTGTGTGGCTGAGAGTACAAACACCTTCTTCAGTGACTACTGTTAACAGGCTATAAGAATTCAGTAGCCACACCACTGAATCCCATTATGTGGATATCCCACCACTGCCAACCAATATATGTGACTCCGCACCTCTGGCCCAGATATCAAGGAGCGTCTATCTTCACCACACCAGTGGGGGATATACATTGGGAGAATGACAAGTACACACACAGTATTTCCAGATGCAGCTCTCTGCATCAAGTGAAATTTCCGTTAAGAGCACACCGAGACCACAGTCATTCCGGGGCTGTTTTCTCCTTATTTCTGCAGATCTCCAATAAGGCTCCCACTGACACAGCTATAGAGTTAAGATCTCAGCTGAGTGACCAAGCCAAGACCTCCAGCACCCTTTCTGTCCAACTAGTGCTTCATGTCCCTGCCTAGGTAGCTGACACACACTCTGAGGTTTGAGTTGTGTATACACACACACACACACACACAAAAACACACCCACCCACCCCTGGGAAAGGCTGGCACAAGTGTACTAGCTATGCCCCCTTCTGCACAGACTGTAAGGTAGTTTCCCCTGCCACCAGTCACTCCTTATCAGCTACTTTAAGGCCCTTAAAGGGTGTCCAATCTTGTTGTGTAATGTTAGTATCAATACAAATGGTAGTTTGACCAAGAGTAAGGCTATTAGGAGTGGCCTACACAGTGTCACCAAATAAATATATATGTACTGTATCCCTGTAATTGCCCTGGCTGCTGTGTCCCTGGCCCCAGAGGATTAGTGCTACTCTCTCTACCTCCTAGCCTGTACTAAGGGACCTGCTTGGTCTTTCAGGACCCCTTTCTGTTATTTTTCAACCATCCCAACGTCTGGCCAAAGAAACCTGTTGCCCCAGCACATTTTTTTCCAGCTACCAAAAGGACTAAAAGTATGTTCCACCTTGGACCTACCTATTAAGCTGAATTATTTATTTGTACCTTACCTAGTACCAAGAGTAATTGAGCTACCGAGCTGGGAAACCAGCAACCATACTCCTCTTTACCCCAATAGCAACTGCTATTTTCTCCCCTTGGTATCTTTTATCTGTACTACTTTTAGCTATCTCTAATACAAATACCATTGTTGTATTCTACTTTCTGTTCACTAGGTGGCACCCTAATCCAGTCTAGGGTTATACCTCGTTCTGCACCTTCCCACATATCTTCTCTGAATACTTTTTCAGCTCTTATCCCGTGACTAGTTGCTAATCTCCTTGCTGTATCACTCTGCTGTTAAGTTTTCTCTTCCCACTATCCAGCTGTACTTTTTTCTTCCTTGTACTCCACCAACGTTCTCTACCTCTCATCTGCTTTACCACTCTCTACTTACCTGGATGTACTTAATGTGCTTCAGTTACCTGCTGCTCTCTGATTGTGTCTATAGACTCTCAATTATCTGCTCTAACCCACTCCGTTCGCCCTGCGGGCTCACTCCGCTCCCCTACCCTGCCCCCAATTCCCACCCACCTCCAGTGCTCCTACTCTTATACTTGCAGGGCCACACCTCTTCCTTCTTATACAAAAGCTATCCAGTACTCATTACAGAGCTACCAGCTACACACCCACTCCCCTACTGAAATTACTTTCAATTACCTCTTAGATATTTCTATACTCCACACTCTCTACACCTACCTCCTAATTCCTAACTACATTCTATAATCTCCTACACCATGCCCTTAACTCAGACTCACATTTATAAAACTACTTCTCTTACTTTCATTTCTATCTATTCTTTCTATACCCTATATCCTTACCTTTTATGAAAACCTACAATACACCACATCTCACCAACCCCTAAAACAAACATTAATAAATGAGCTAGCCTTCCAAAGCCATTCAAACATAACATCCACCTCAACCTATCTATCACCAAAATAGAGTAGCCCATTTTATATTCCCACAATATAGGAAATTGCAACATAATTGCTGTAAACTACTGAAGCATCCATATAGTCCTTGTATACATCCTCTCCTTCACGGGGACATTCATCCCAATCCAGGACCAAATAGCAACACCCTTAGACACCCCTCTCCCCCTATCACTCCCTGTATAACCCCAAATTCTCTACTCATAGCTCATCTCAATATAAGGAGTGTAAACAATAAAGTAAGCCAACTACATGCGCTAGTAGATCATTTGATAGCTTATGTTTAACAGAAACCTGGCTCAAACCTGTTACAAAAGACAATGAAATACTCCTGCCTGGTTATAATATCTTGAGGTTAGACCAATCTTCCAAAAAGGGTGGTGGGGGTAGCAATACTGTACAAATCTCGTTTACAGGTCACTTCTTTAGTGGTATAACTATCTGTAGATACTAATGTGGAAATTCTTATCTCCAAGCTCCAGCTCAATACTACTAAATCTTTATACATAATATGCTCCTACCTACCCCCAGGCAATAACATCAGCATCTTAGAAAGTATCCTCTGCTGACATTCTACATCCTTCCACAGGAAACCATTGTACTCGGTGGCTTTAATATAGACTGGAACACCTGTACCATTCATAAACCTACAACCCATATAAACCTCTATGGCTTCTCCCAAGCTATTACCACCCCTACCAGAATCCATAAACCCAGTTGCAAAGAACGTATCTTGGACTGGATCTTAATTAACAGCCATCCTCTCCCTTATAAAGTAGGTATCCTTCCTGATGAAATTAGTGACCATTCACTCACTTGTATATCTAGAAAAAATTCCTTTATCCCAAACCAAACTACCTTTAAAATCACCCGCAACAAAAAAATTTAATCCAGCAAACTTTCAAGCAGAACTTCAAGCCTGTGGTCACCCTTAAGACACCTCCCACTTGATGAAGCAGTATCCTATTTTAACTCCAAATTCTTACAAATTCTCGAATTCCATGCCCCCTCACACTCTAAGAACTAGAAGCAAAGCAGCCCCATGGCTTACTAAAGAGACTAGACAACAAATCCTACTAAGAAATAAAATCTGGTCCAAATGGAGAAACACTAAAGACCCAATTGATCGGCAGTACTTTAAACAGCTAAGAAATGCCACCAAAAATCAATAGTTCAGGATAAAAAAACTATTACTTTAAACTCCAGAAAAAGCACCATAATCAACCCCAAACCTTATGGTCAGGCATAAATAGACTTTTACACCCAGGCCACTCCAAAACACCAACCCCATCAGGTCTCTCTCTAAACACTCCAAACCAGATTGCTGATGCTTTCAATACCTTTTTTACTGAAACTGTCCAATCTCTAGCTAACACCTTACTACCTGTTAATTCTACCCTCTCATCCTCCCTAACAACCATACCATCTACCTTTCACTTAAAACCTATTCCTACATCCCTCATCTATACTCTACTTCGTAAACTTAAACCTTGTACTCCCTCAGCTGATGATCTACCACCTGAATACCTTCAAAATGCTGCAAAAGGTCTTGCCTGTCCCATTTCTATCCTAATCAGTAGGACAGTCACTGAAGGCTCCATTCATTCTCTCTGGAAAATTTCTCACATAATCCCACTTCACAAGGTGGTAACTCAACTGAACTCTCCAACTTTCGGCCTATAGCCCTACTCTCTCCACTCGCCAAAATCATGGAAAAATGCATCCATCAACAATTTCTTGACCACATTCTCCAAAATCACCTTCTAGCTGACTGTCAACATGGTTTTAGACCATTCCACAATACCACCACTGCTCTCCTATCCTTTACGGACTGCATTAATAAACATCTTAATAACATGCTCTCCTCTACACTCTTCATTGACCTGTGTAAAGCTTTTGATATGGTTAACCATCAAATACTTCTCAACATACTCAAATCATTCTCACTTGATACACAGGCATTACAGTGGTTCAAGTCCTACTTACACAATAGACAGCAGGCTGTCCTTTGGGATAATAACCTATCCAAACATCTCCCTATTACCTTTGGTGTCCCTCAAGGCTCTATCCTGGGACCTCTACTCTTCTCCATATTCATTAATGCCCTTTCTATAAATTGACCTCTACCTACCTGCATACAATACGCAGACGAAGCCACTTTGATTTGTAAAGCCGCCTCTTCATCTGAACTCCAGTCCATCACCCAAACAGTATTTAACCTAGTTGAAAACTGGTTCCAGCAACATTGCCTCCTCCTAAATGCCAAGTAAAAACTATTGCTGTTTACTCCAACCATTAAATCCTCCCCAATAGATTTCTCTATTACATCAATCAATGGTACAATCATAGCTCCTGACCCGACTACCAAACTCTTAGGTGTAATAATTTACCACAATCTCAACTTTGACTCTCATATTAATGCTACGATTAAAACAGTAAACAGTAAACTTGGATCCTTGTATAGGATAAAACCTTTTCTCACCCTAGAAGCCAGGACTACAATTGCCCAGACCCATCTGATCTCCACCCTCCTCTGTCTCCCCCCATTTATACTAATCTTTCCAAAAGCAATCTAAATAAATTGACCACTTCTTATAACAATATTGCCAGGTTTGCTACTGGGTCCCCATTTAGAACTCATCACTGTCCAAATCTCAAACTTCTAGGATGGCTAGAACTACATAACCAGCTAGAATTTCAACTCACCATTACCCATAAGATTCTGTACCAGCCTAGTAATACTCCTATTCTCAGTAGCCTCATCTCCCCCTACATAAATCTTACTACCCTTCGCTCAGCAAATAAACTACTGGTTACCATCCAGAAATCCCACAGCAAGGCAGATGATTCTCTTTTCTCAAATTCAGTGGGGAAGGTTTGGAGCAAGCTTCCCATTAAACTTGCATCTCTCTCATTACCTCTCTTGAAAAAGCAACTAAAAATCCAACTTAAAAACACAATGGCTATGCCCTTGTACTAACCCTGACTAAACACCCCCAGTGCAACATTATTCTATACCTCTCCTCCAAAACCCACATTGCAGAAATAGTAAATTCTTCCCTCACTCCCTTCTTAGTATCCTACTCCCAGGGAACTATCACTGAGTATGTTCGTTGCAACATTCTTTCTGCTGTGAGCATGTCTTCCACCTTGTATATAGACCAACTATTGTTTCACTATGACTATAATTACTTTGTGTATATGTTTAATAACTTATTTTTCGGTGTTATATTTTTTATTATAACCTGTATAGTTCATTGTAAAATGTACATTCCTACCCAACATACTTTATGGTGAATGTCAAATGCTTTCCCATGGAAATAGTAGTGTATTGCTTTGTTAAACTCAGTAGTCACATTCTATATAATTGTTATTTGAAGAAAATCTTCATGTATAATGTATTTAGATATTTTTGGACTTTTTTCTGACCTGATTTATTAGTTTAAGGTGGAGCTTATCTCACCGGGCCTCTACTGAAAATGGACATGTATCCAGTTAGACTAGCCTGGTCAACAAATGTAAAATAATAAATATATACTCTCAGAACTTAAATGTGATCCCACAAAGATAGGCCACAATGAAATGTTTAAATATATTTAATAATAAAAGATCAAGACAATAATAAATATATCTGTATAGTGATATCACAGTTCAACATCACAGGAAGTATGTAAAACATTGCAGGGCAGTCTCAAATAAACAAAGAAAAATATATAAGCTACACTTTGCTGTATTCCTGACTGTAAAAGTTATACTGTACCTTAGTACACTTCAGAGCAAGCAAGGCAGATGTGGTGAGTGTATAATGATGTCAGGTCAAAGACAAATGCAGAATACTGTCTCTCACTAAGAGACTTCTAAATGAATATCTCAAATATTACTGCTGGGATAGCTTGCAGAATGACATCTTTTCTTGTCATCTGACTCTTTCCCAGGTGAAAAACAGCTGGTAGCATTTAGCATCTATCGGTGAAAAATACATACACGAGCTTCTCCTCAAATCTTGGTACTTGCTGGAAGTCGTAAAACAACCTTCCTATACATTTCAAAACTAGCAATTATTTCACAATAGAGGAAGCTCCCAGTATAGAAATTTTGCCTGTTACTGCACTAAAACTGAAAGATAACGTATTTTTATGGCCCAGCCATAAAGTAATTTAATTTCAACTATTTTTCTGAAGTTTTGCAAGTTAGCCTCTTGTGGTTTCCCCTGTTAAAATATATACATTTAAGCAGTTAAAATAATGTATATACATTTCTGTTTTTCCAGTTGAGTACACTGTGGATACATATTTAAGCCCAGTACTTTACAAACCCTTTTCAACATGCCTGTACAAACCTAGTTTGATATACACAACATACAGTTCTAATAAGGTAACACAAGCACCTTACATGAAGTATGTTGACATTCACAAATGACACAGCCATTTACAAAATTCCAGATAGCTGGACTGGCAATATCTCTTTGTGACAGGCACTAACGTCTTAAGAATAGTTCTTGAATTACAAAGTAATAAATTACCTTTGGAGGAAACATAGCAGTGGGATGTGTAGGGTTTGAGTCTGACAGATTAAAAGTATTTCATATATTTGCAATAATAAAACGTGGATAGTCTAATGACATTGGAAACTACAAAAGCATTTACTTTCGAAGGAAAAATTGAACAAACAGCATGGATATTATGTAATGGAATTCAAATATTGAACCTAGTAATCTAATTAATGGTAGGTCCTGCATGATAGATGAATGTGCGATTTAAAAGAGGTCATGGTTTTGTGGGAATGCACAGTGGAGCAGACATCCTCGGATTTACAGGTTTACTGTTAAGGGCTGTCTGCAAATTGGTATGAAAATAAATATTTTCCATATTTACATTAATTGTGCTGAAATGGAGTGTGATATCAACTTGTTTGTGGTAGCATATACAACCCAAGGGTATTATTGAAAAATTAGCATTCTAACATGGTGGTTAATGTGAAGACTTCGGGAGCTATTAGTGTGTGGTAAAGCAGTTATGAATATTGCCTAGATTTTGAAATCATTACTGTACTGTTTTTGCTTGATTGTACTATTTACTGCACTTAGTATTTAGTCTAGTCTGTTCTCCTGTGCCTTACTTATAACTTTGATTTGGGAATCTTTCGCATCCTTCTGAATACTTGTTTTCTCGCAGTGTTTGGTTAAAAAAAAATCACAAAAGGGGGGGAATTATCTTTGTTCTATTATCTATCATGAATGCAAAGTTACCATGCAACACCTGTTTTGTCTGACAAGTAATCTGTAACTGAAGTTTAATGTTCTGTTTGTTCGTGTCTTTTATGTGGAGCTTTTCTCCTCTGGCCTCTACTGAAAATGGACATGTATCTATTTAGACTAGCCCAGTCAACAAATGTAAAATTAAAAATAAATTTAATACTGTGTTTTAATACGGTCAACTAAACTCTTTTTGTACTGCATTTGTCTGCCTTACTGTGCCTGTTAAATCGTATATTGTTGCTGTTTTCACTGTTTGCAAAGCTTTTTTGCTATTTTCACTGTTTGCATAGTAATTGTTACTACTTTTTGCTGTTTGCAAAGCATCTGTTCTGTTTTCCTGCTAAGCAGGGTTTTAAATGATTTGTTTGCTGTTTAAAACACTTGTCTCCTTGCTGGTTTTTTCTGCTGTTTCAAAACTTTTTTTTAATATTTCCCACCTAAATTAGTGTAGAGCTAGTAGTCCAGATACAGGTTTGCTGCATCTGGGTCTGTTTGTAGTAGCTGTTGTATTCTGAGCACATTTTCCAAGCCGTATCAGATTGGAAAGGGCCCTTCTGCACCGTTGAGACAAGTGTGCTGATTGGAATCTGTCTGGTAAAGGTTGATTTGGTCTAGGGCTTGAAGTAAGCTTCCTCATTGGTTCTTATTGAATTTTTAATTTTGTTTACATTTTTAGCTCCTCTTATTTAAGCCCCATGTTTGAGCTTTATTTATCCATCGTGCAGCAGTGCGCACAACTGTGCAATTGTACCCCATAGCCGGACAGGTAATTTTGACAATTTGTCCCTTAGATACAGCTATAGTACATTAGTGTGGTTCTCATCTTTAGTACAGCTCCTGTCTAAGAAGTATTGCTAGTGAGCTGTGACCAATTAAGCTACCAGCCAAAAACCTCATCAGAAATACCCCTCTACAGAGCACCTCTTAACAGTCCTGAAAGCATCCCCTTTGTGGTAACAGTTCTTCAAACCTAGTGTTATGGACAGTTGGACTACTCCTGTTTCTCCTGCCAGCTTTATTTACTTGCGTCTCCTGAGGCAGTGTAGCAACTACCGTATGTACACTGACAACTCTTTACTAATAATTTCAGCGTGCAAAAGTTGCATCTACCCAAGAATCTTGAATCCTTCCTCTGTAGCACTCGAAACAGTAACACTGAAGAGATTGTCAACTCACCCATCACTACTCATGCACATAGTACCACTACTCATACACACAGTATGCATCCAACACAAACATATGCGGAGGTTCTCTCAAAAAAACTTGCCAGAACACCAGAGACCTCCAGAACAGAAGACCGCTACAAATAACAGTTCCCACAGCACCCAAGACACATAGCAACACCAGTGTCTCTCCTACCAAGCCCTCAAGGCGTAACATTCCTAAATCAAATTTTCTTGTCATTGGAGACTCCGTACTAAGACACATGGATGTCCCACTCACCAAGTTAGATAAGGAGAAGGTCATGGTCAGCTGCCTGTCCGGTGCCAGGATTAGTCATCATGCATGCGGTTAGGTTTCTCAGCAACAACTACCATTATGACTCTCATAGCTCATGTTGGAGTGAACGACCTGAGACATACCTCACTGGGCCACATGAAGACATGACTGTGCTCTGAGTATGTGTCACAGGCAGGTATGTCCCTTGCCTTGAGCAGCATATTACCCTCATCTAGAGTGATGCCACAGTATAAACAAAAAATAATCAATTTCAATAATTGGCTTAGTTTTTGGTGTGATTCAAAGGGGATCCAGTTTCTGTCAGCCTGGGATGACATGGTCAACAAACCTCTCTGCTTTACCAGAGATGGTTTACACCTGGCAACACTAAGCTTTTGGCTGCTGGCAAAGGTTCTTGTCTCCCCCATAGTGCCTTTTTTAGGCAAGGTCTCAATTGCAGATGTGAAAATTGGCAGTCATAAATAAGTAAGGATTATGCTGTTAAAACACTAGGAGACTAAACCAAAAACTGCACACCCTGGAAGCACTCCTATCACTGGAGGCCTCAAAGTGCCCCGGCCTTGCAATACCACAATGCCTTACACACCTTCGGACTGCAAAACGAACATGTGAGAACCAAAGTAGGTGGTGTTCCAATCTACATTGGAGAAAAATTCACCTCCCAACTATTTAGACAGGACAAATCCATGGAGTTACTCCAGGTTCAGATTACTGTGGATAAGACCCCCATTTAGGTTACAGCTGTAGATTCCCCTCCATAAATCATGATGCGATCAAGGCCTATTTGGCCCAACTGGAGTCTATCCAGATATTGATAAACACACTGGTCATGCGGTATTTCAATTATCCCACCATCAATGGGGAAACCTACTCTAGCCCCAACCCAGTAGCAGAAAAGTTCCTTGACTTTTAACTCTGCCCTGGAACAAATTGTTTAAACTCCAACAAGAGGAGCAAACGTACTAAATCATGTTCTCACTAACATGACCAACAGATGCATCACCACAACTGTCAGACCCTCAGTTAAATCTGGCCATAAATCAGACTCTTCCGAACTGGCACTAACAGAACTCAGAAAGGGTGAAGTCAGACTAAAAAACTTCACCAAGGCAAGCTATTCCCTCCTAGGAGAAGGTATAAAAGCATTCCAACCCCCACACCCAGGTGGAACTGGTAACTACACCAGAGCTTACACTAAAGCTCTCTACAATCACTTGTATAAGTGTATAAACTCTGCTGTTCTAGAGAGAATCAAAGCCAGAGCCCCAAGTAAAAAGAAGCTGTCCTGGTGGACATCCAGCATCCGCAAACTGTACAACAAATGCAGAAAGTTGCTGTCTAAAAAAACTGAGACAAGGTCCCAACTATGGAAAAGCACCCTCCTCAGCTGCATCAGGCAAATGAGACAACTTGTCAAGTCCTGTAAGGGTAACATTGAGAAAAACTTAGCATTCACAGCTAAGGATAACCATCGGGCCTTTTAGAGCTACGTACGCAGCCTAAAAGGTAGGACCCAAGTATGTGCCGAAATGGTGACTAACTGTATCTCGCACACAAACACACTGATCCTGCAGAGAGATAACAGACTGGCTGGTGGACAGATTTGGCACAAATTTCACTCCCTTATCCCCTCCAAACTTACCAGAAACCTTGCCCCCAACTCCCTCACCCTACATATCTGAAGAGCAGGTCAGTAAAGCCTTGTCTAAGGCAAAAAAAAAAAACACAACCTCTATGGGGCCAGATGGCATCCCAAGCTGTCTTCTAAACTAAAAGATGAACTAGCATCACCATTTAAGTACCTTATTCAATCAGAGCCTAACAGGCTATGTTCCTGTGGAATGGAGAACAGCAACATTTGTATGCCTCCACAAAGGTGGCTTAGCAATAGACCTGGGGAATTAGACCCCATAAGTCTGACCAGCCTCATCTGTAAGGCCATGGAACACATCATGGACCTCATAAACAGATGTAGGCAATCTCCAAACCCTGGATCTGACTCACTTTTGGCTCATCAAGGGCAGATCCTGCCTGTTAAACCTGATGGATTTCTTCGAAAATGTGCCCAGGGCCATTGACAAGGGCAGATCTGTGCACACAGACCTCGACTTGGCCAAAGCCTTTGACACTATCCCACACTCTGGCATTACTGATAAACTTAGCAAACTGAATGTAACCCCCTTTGTTACAAGATGGGTTGCCGAGTGGTTCACAAACCGGTCACACTGTCAAAGTGACTCCTTATCAACCAGCAGACCTGTCACCAATGAGGTGCCACAAGGGTTAATGCTGCCCTGCCCCACTTACTGCTTTGGTATATACTTCTCAGAAAATCGGGCCAAAACTAAGGGGCTGTGGCTGACCAAGTTTGCAGACGACTTCAAACTGGGTGCAATTATCAAATCCCCACTTGATATCCATATACTTCAGGAGGGTTTTAGCAGACCACCAACTGGTTTCTTAGTCACGGTCTCAAACTAAATGCAAAGAAATGTGTCATTTACCTTTGGTAAAAACAATGTCCCTTCACACTGTCAAATTTAACAATACTCTATGCACCTACGAAGTGATAAGGGATCTGAGATCACGAGTACACTGCGATCTTAACTTTGACCACCATGCGTCTGCTGTAGTAAGGAAGACTTCTGTGTAGCACACTTGATTAGCGAAGGCATTGCCTCTAGGGCAAAATTATAACCCTTTACAGTCATCGCTAATCAGGTCCATAATTGAGTGCAACACCCATTTTGGCATGTACCGTACAAAGCACCTGCAGCAATTGGAGAGATCTCAGAGATTTCTAACAAAGATCAAGGAACTCCAGCATGTGCCTTACACAGACCGAATAAAGTCCTTGGCACTGTACTCAGTATCATGCAGACTTCTTAGGGGAGACTTGTGCCTGGCTTATGGAGCAATTTCTGACCCAAACTTAATGAATTTGCTGCACATCTGTAAATCAAATGGGATTAGGGCCACCTGTTGTAAGGACCTAAATATGACCTGCAACTTGAGTAGGACGTGCTAGGGACATTTGTTTCCCAGTGACTGCCACATCTTTGGAATAGACTGCCAATTCATGTGAAGCAAAGCACCTCTGACAGTGTTCAAAAGGAACGTGGATGGGGCACTGTAAATTCTTACCGGGGATAGTGCCCACAACCCTCCTGGGCATGGGCAGTCATTACTAAATACAGTCTTTGGTATTGATTAGAGTATCATTGGTATTACATTGGAATTAAATGGCTGGGCTTGAAATAACCTCCAGGTCGATAGCTTAGTAACCTCCTATGATCCTTTAAAGTCTGTGTGCTGCACAGGAAAACAGTTTTGCTACTAATAGTTGCCATCTAAGGTGCATAGTTCTGTACATTTAATACTATTAATTTCTGGTTCTCTTCCATCTTTTCCTCAAAGGATGGGTCTTTGGATACAATTTCTGATTAGACTTCAGTGACTCCCAACTTTAGGATCCAAAGTTCAGGCCCCTCCCCTTTCCCACAATCCCCTGCTATTTCCAACATTACCTCGGATCTAGTTTGCCACTCAGTGAGAACAGACATGATTCCTTGCTCAGGCTCACCAAGTTTTGTAAAACTCATGTGCATCTTAAGTGTCTAGATTTTTAGATTAGTTTATTTATTTACATTTGTTTACCGGGAAATTCCGACTGGGCACAGGTCCTTTTTCAGCAGAGGCCCGGGGAGAAAAGCTCCACAAATTGTAAAATGACAATTCAGTAACAAAGTTGGTGACATATTAGAGAGCTCTTGGGTACAGATTATAGTAAAAAAAAACCCCATAAAGTATGAACAATAACACAGATGTGTAGTTTAAATTAAACAGCTTAATGTACAGTTTAAACAATCTAAACCGCTCATTGTACATATATGTTATTAATAGGTTTTAAGTATGCTAAGCAAAGGAAATTAGTGTATTTTCATTAAATTGCCTTTATGGAAACAAAGATTAGATCAGCCAGAGAGGGGGATTTGAGCAGAGTGAGCAGAGGTAGGTGGGGGGGGGGTATTTAGTCTGGGTTTGGGCAAGGGCAGAGCCAGTGAGATTTTAGGTGCAGTTTCGGTGCAGTCTTGAAATTGGATATGGCACAGGTAAATAGAGATTCTCCTGCAGTGTTTTTGGCTTTGGTGACCTGGAGGAGATTTTTGTTGCTGGAGCGTAGGGGTCTGGAGGAGTTGTAGGATTGGAGAAGGGATTGCAGTGATGGGATTTTGAGAGGGTGGTTTAAAAGTTTGTGGGCAAAGAAGAGTTTATTCAGGTGAAGGAGTTGTGGGAGCCGGAGCCAGTCTAGTCCTCTGAGGGAGACAGTGGTGGCTGCGGTAGGGAGCACCAGTGGCAAATTTAGCAGTTTTGGTGTAGCATGCCTCTAGTTTGATTAAGATTAGTAAGTATGGGAGATGCATAGAGTAAGGTGAAGATTAGTTGGGAGTTTGCAATAGCGATTCTAGCAGTTTTGGTGAAGTATTGGTTTCTATACAAGGCGCCAAGTTTTTTGTGAACTTTTCTTTTATAGTATGGGATATGTGGGTGTTGAATTTGAGATGGTCAATCTTACTCAGAGTAGTTTGGTGCGAGCTGATGGTGAGACGGAGGTATTGTCTTTGGCAAGTATATTGAAGGGAGGGGGGTTTGAGGTAGATTTGGATGGTTGGAAAATGAGGAGTTTCATTTTATTCGGGTTAAGTAAGAGCTAGGAGTTGGATGGCCAGCTTTCTACAGATGAGAAAGATTCTTGTGTGATTTGTTGGAGTTCAGGTAAGGTGGGTCAGAGCAAATGAGGATGGAATCATCAGCATACTGCATGAGTGAGGCTTGTTGCTGTTAAACTGTGGTACCTCTTTCCACCTTTATTAGCTTCCTTTGCCCCCCCTCCCAAAAAAAAAAAAAAAAAAAAAGCTGCTGCTTTTTGTGTCTTTGTCAAAATTTCTGTTAGTGTGGATTAGTGTAGGGATTCTTATGACACTAGATGTTGATTTTTCTTAGTATAGTACCTTTTCTGATCATGTCTGATGAGCCTTCCTGGTTTAAAAAATACATGGCCTGCAGCAACAAAATGCCCAGTTTGAATACCCATCTGTAATGTGTATACTACTTTGGTGCTGCCCACCTGGATGAAGAATGTGACAATTGTACTGCTTTTGGCCAATGGGTTATTTATTGGTGCTACAAACTTGTACTAAAGGGATTTCTCCCAGCCCCTGTGGGAGAGCCATCTTAAGTTGTCTGCTGTTTTTGGAGTCTCCCCATCTGCTGAAAAGCCTTCAGGTAGACACAAAGGGGGAGAAGAGTGGTTGAACAGCCCAGAAAGAGGGCAAGGAGTCTAGGTGGTGCTCTCCCATCCATTCTTACTCCTGTGTGGCTTCTCTGGCTCAGTCTTCGAAAGATTTGGTTCCCAACCCCTCTGTTGGATCCAATAGTTGCTGGATCGCAAACTCCTCCCTTGCTAGAGCCTAGATATTCACTGGAGCCACACTCCCCTAGACTGCACTCCCCTTTATTGCAGGAGAGATCTTTGCATATGTCTTCAAAGCCTCCCTCCACCTCTTTTACCAGAAGCCTGACAGGATCTGATTTTGATAGGATGAAGTACCTCGGCAGGATAGAAATGCATCTGAGGATTCCCCTGGGTCCATCCCCTGTCGACCAGTGAGTTTGTCCCTGACCTATGGTGGCTTCTATCCTGATTCTCATACTGGTTTTCGGGAACTCCACATGGATTGTCCTCATCAGATCTAAAGTCTTGGTCACCTTCCACTCTGGCAACATCTCTGATCCTTCCAGTTCTGACCGTATCTGATCTGAAGGAATCTCTGAGCCAAAACCTTGGTGTTTGCCCTAGGGGTTGGGGATTGACTCTAAAATCCTCGATTTCCATCATTCTTGGAGCCTTTGCTCTAGATTGCATTGAGAAAGACAGAGCCAAGCTATGTCAAATCTGTTCCTGGGACCAAACCAATTTGGAGGCTTTGACTCTTGCTGTAGCAGTGTTGGGTTCCCCCTGGGCTTCTGCCTTAGAGGCGGTCGAGGGAGCTTTCTCCATTTCTGATGAGCAGACTTCCTTTTGTTTCTCAACTCTGCCCATCCCCAACAAAATCCTTGTGTCCTGCTCCTCCTATCCTTTCAAGACAGCCCACCTTTAGGATTCCCACAAGTCTTCTGAATACTCTCCAGAGTTTCCCAGTGGAGAGGTTCCTTTGAAACATGTGAGAGGAGGCATGTAGACCCCCCCCCCCAGAAGTCACTCACTGAAGACTGATTTCTTTGTCTTGGGAAGGGTCTGCCACATCACCACTTGAGGACATCTCATTCGTGGAAATCTTTGCTCTTGGGTTAGAATGGCAGTTTGTCTTTTGAAGTCCCATCCCAAGGTTTCAAGGGTCCTTTCTCCGAGGGGCCTTAGCACTCTTGAATGGTTATCCGGCTGCCACGCTCTGGAGATGGTGGTAGGGGACATTTGTCTCTTGTACCCAGAGGTTTGGGCACACGTTACCAAAGATGTCTGGGTGTGAGGGATCATAATCTGAGATTCTTCCATTTCTGTACTTCTCTCCATGAACAGAAATTCCCCAGCTTGCTACCCCATCAAAGAAAGGCAGCTGCTGTAAAAATAAGGCTGACTGACAAGCCTGTTGTCCAGGAGGTCAAGCCAGAACAACACATATATGGAACTTATTCGAGGTTTTCTTTGGTGCCGAAGAACAGGGACTTTTTGCCAGTTCTGGACCTCTGTCATCTCAATCAGAATGTCAGGCACTCCAAGTTTTGCATGGTCATGGTACAGTCCATCCTCCTCCTTTTGAGGAAGGACGATTGGTTGTGCCCTACAGACCTTCAGGATGTGTGCTACCACATTCTGATGGACAGGTATTCCCGAAGGTTTCTCAGCTTCTCGATGGGTGACTGTCATTTTCAGTTCAGAGCCGTGCCCTTTGGTCTCAGCACAGTGCCCCCCCCCCCTTCTCACCAAATGAGTGCCAGTGGTCATAGCTCACCTCTGTCTGCAAGGGTTCACGGTGTTCTCATATCTAAACAACTGGCTCATTACCATGCCTACAAGGTCTCTTCTCGTTCAGGAAAGAGAATATGCCCCTCTAGATATGACAACCAGAATTCTAAAGTTGCCAGACTACAGACTGTCCACCTTACAAAACCAGCACTAAAGGTTTTCTCCTATGCCAGCAGCCAGATTGGTTCTCCAGTTTTTGGTGTCAGTGGTGGTCTCCATCGCCCTTATTTCTCTAGTCAGATTTTACATGAGTTCTACAGTGGACACTAGCAGTACAGTGGTTCATCAGGTATGAACCTGTGAATTTTCATATTTGACAGACATTTACAGGGCACACACTGTGGTGGATTTAGTCTGTCAAGGTATTTCAAGACTATTTGCATCCCCCCACCCCCACCAGTCACTGTGACCACAGACTCTTCCCAGCTAAGGTGGGGCGACTTTACAAGGGGAAGATTGTCCAAGGTGCGTGGTCTCCCTCCTTGGCCAGCTTCAGTGTACTGGAGATGATGAGGACAGTTCTAGCATCGCAGACCCTCCAGGATATCCTCCTCCTAGGGATGATTTCTATCTAGACATGTCACTCTGATACATCAAGAGACAAGGGGGAGCCCATTCCTATCCTTTGAGAAGTAATGACTTTCAGTGGGCAATATCTTCCGATCGCCTTTTGGTAGTAACACACATGCTGGGGAAGTAGTGTGTTCTGGTCAACAAGTTGAACAGGTTTGTCCTACCTTAGGAGTAGTCCCTCAAGCTGACTGATGAATAGATTTTTTTTTTGTCTATGGTGCGCTCCATCTTAAAACAGACCTCTCTTGATTCAATCCTCTAGGGGATAATGTTTTGTAAATTTAATTACGACTTCATTTCTAGTTTAATTTAATTTTTTCAGATAATCACCTCCCCTAGAAAGATAGGGTTGTGCTAATACACAAGAGAAAACTTGGATCTTGACACCCCCCAATGTATTTGAATAAAATGCTCTGCCTCTGAACTCTTAGAATTTTGATTTCTTATATCCCTTAAGTGTTCCAATATATGGAACAATTCAGCGAATCGAGATAAATGTCCGTTTTAGATAAAATATTTCATTAGGTAATTAAATAAGTTAATAAAAAAATATTTATATATAGTGGCTGTTAAAGCACATTTAAATTGATTGGATAATAATTTATTATCCAAACTCAATGGGGTTTGTACATGTATACAAAAAATGCATTTCAGTGGTGGTTTCAATACTGTGAAGTCTAATGGCTGAGGTTGATCTGTGTTCGTGCATTGAAAAAAAATTAGCGAACTGCTAATAATCAAAGTTAAACAGCGAAAGTTTAATGTACCAAAAAAGCTTAACAGTGAAAAATAATTCAGTCTGGGGGCTGCAGGCAAACTGTGTATGAGGTGATGTTTGGGATAGGATATTCTGTAGAAGGGGAGGGGTCAGTGACCAAATTCAGATCAGAGGTTGGATCAGAAGAGCCATCTGAGGAAGGACAAAAGCAGATAATATTTCTTTCATTGTGGTAAGTACATAACTTTTGTTTTTCAAATGCTGGGAAAATATGTGCATAATTTGCATTGATTGCACATAATCACAAAACAGCAGAGTGCCACCTACTGTTAATCATGCATCAGTGTAAATCCTTTGATCAGACAAATAATTCACTTCACTCACTGATGTTGAATATACGTTGCATGGTTACAAAAATATAACTCATTGTTCGAACAGGACACTAAAACATTTTGCCAAGTAAAATACTGTTTTTCTTTATTAAATGAGAAATATAAATTTAGTTTCAGTGAGAGGCTTTTGAGACCAACACTACCACAGAGCCTTTTAGTTTACAGTTTTCATATTTTGCACTTTTTTTTTTTTTTTTTAACACACATCTGGGATATTGAGACTCATGCAGTATGTTCTGAATAGATGATTTGAGAGAAATTCTCCCAGGGAAGCCAGTCTTTTCTTGTCTTAAGAGTTCAAGAAGTGAAGGGATTAATTAGCTTCCTGCTTTTCAGGGCTGAATGACTTAACCTAAGTTTTTGTTTAAAAAAAAAAAAAAAAAAAAAAAAAAAAAAACTTGATTGTCTTGAGAGTTGTGTACTTTTAAAATAGGAACACGCTTTTTTACTTTTGTGGTAAAAAGTTTAAAACTCTTTTTTGTTTATTTTGGGGCTGAGGAAGTATTTGAAGGCTTTATTAGTTTTTTTTTTTTTTTTTTTTTTTTTACTACTTTCCTGTTTCAGACACTTGCAGCTGAGCTTCCCAGGGAAGCCGGCACCTTTTTTAGTTCAACTGTAGAGCACTCTACCAGTCCCTTGGTTTGATCTTCTTCCAGACACAATAAGAAAGTTCACTATGCAGCCTTTGCTGTCACAGCAGGCTGGTAATTTCCCACACCTACAGATGGGTGACTTTGATGTGGATAAGGAGGGATAGGTTCCTGACCCAGAGACTCCCCAGACTCTGGAATAGAATACCCGTACATGTCAAGCAGAGCACCTCTTTGGCCCTGTTCAAAAGGAACCATGATGATTGGATGAGCGAGAGGAAATTCACCCCGGGGATCACATCAGTCGCCTGCTAGACAGGGGTCCAGGGAAGTAAATAGTGTGGGAAGAAATAGCCAGGGAATTGTTATGGCTAGGCTTGTATAGGCCCTAGGGCCGATAGCCTAGTACCAACCTATGAACAAAGCTGATTTCCTCAAACCACTCCTCTTTCTTGGGATCCTTTGGGTATTGTCTATATGGCCATCACGGACCAGGGTTAGCCTTTGTCTTCTGCAGCTCTTGGGTCTTCTCAGTGGGAAAAGCGAGAGACACTTGTCAGTCATGGAAGAAAGGGAAGGATTGTGCTCCTGCTTAGCCAGGATGCAGTGCCCATCTCTGGGGAAGCTGTTGCTAGCGATACAAGTTCGGTTTGCCCCAACTTTCATGTTAAAAAATGAAAACCTTTAATTTCTTATAAACTTGGCTCCGAGTCTTTTACAGGCTATTTGGCTGTTCTTTTAAGGTGGCTTCTGATAAAACCAGGAATTCCTCTTTCCCTGAAGAGGTTCAGGATGTTGAATCTGTACAGGAATGTGATGGGACAGGTGCATTTTTTTCTCCTCTGGCTTTTGATTTGGTTTCTGAAATGAATATTATCTAAATGTCCCTGTGAGGGATTCACTTTCTCTGAGTCTAATGCTAGAAAGTATGTGTTTCAGTCCCACAGAAAATACTGTGAATTGCTGTAACTATATTCTTTGCAATACTCTCAACCCCCTCCCCCCGTACTGTCAGCATTGACAAATGAGTTTGGCACAGTCTGGTATCCAACATAGCCAACCTGCTGCTCCTAATAATCAGCCCCCTTTTTTCCCATTTTTCTGTATGGGGTCTGGGTATTGACTGTCAAGTTTTCTCAATTCAGTGCCACGCTCCTGCAGTCTTTGACACTGCCTGATTCAGATCTTCTCTCACACAATCCATCCAACTCTTTGCTGGATGTCCTAGTTTTCTCTTACCTTCTTGTCTGTCCCAAATCTTCTTCACCAGATTGTCTTCAACTTCTCTACACGTCCGAACCACTGTAATCTGTTCTTTGATCTTTTCTGCGACTGGAGCTACTTTGGCGTCTGCTTTTTATGTCTTCATTTCATCTGTCCCACAGTGTGCATCCTACCACCTTTCACAGGCACTTCACTTCCATCACCTGTAGCTTCCATATCTGCTCTGCCTTTACTGCCCAAGTTCCAGTGCCATACAGTAGTACTGGTCGTCCCATCTTGTACATCTTAATTTTCAGCTTCTTTACATTCTTCTGTCATGGACCTCTACCTGATAACTCTGCCAGTTGTCTGCAGCCCCTTTGATTCTAGCTTTGGCCTCTTCGTTCAGACTTCCCTTCTCCTCAACCACCCTTCTCCTCAACCACCCATCCCAGATGCTTGAAGCTATTAACCTGTTCCACTATCTTCCTCTCATTTCTCAGCTTCTTTTGTGTCCCCCAATTTGCTGTCATTACAATTGTATTATGTGTGCTTTGTTTCATCCCATGTGTCCTAAGTTTTGCATTCCATTCACCTTTTCTTTGCTGAAGTTTCTGCTCAGAGTCTTATTGTAATGCCACATCATCTGCATACAGCAACTTTGCTTATCTGTCCCCTCAGACTTGTTTGCTAATGTAGTGCATCACCAGTATGAACAGCAGTGGGCTCAGAGCTGAACCCTAATGTACACCCACTCCCACAGGGTGCCCCTCTAGGAGACCAAACACGTTATGCTTGAGTCGGTGGGTCCTTGTACGTGGTCTGCAATAATTCCACCAGTGTTTCTTGGACTACAAACCACTGCAGTACTGCCCAGATCAGCTTTCTGCAAGATTAGGAATGCACATTTGGCCTCTCTCCTCATGTCTAACTTCTCAAATATCTGTCTTGCTGCAAACATCAGGTCAGTTGTGCTGCATCCTTATCTGAATCCGAACTGCTCATCTCCCATCTTATTCTACTACTGTATATCCGTTTTAGTCACCCTATCCAGAACTTTCATGTAATGTGACAGGAGCTTGATGCATCTGCACTACCCACAGGGTTGGATGTCCCCTTTGTTGTTGGACACTGGCACGAGTATGCCTATTCTCCAGTCATCTTGTATATGCTTTCTCTCCACACTACTTTGAGTACCCTAAGGAGTCATTTGTCCCCTATCTCACCCAGCATCTTTGTCATATCTGCTGTGACCTCATCTGAGCCTGCTGCTTTCCCTTCATTTTCTTTAGTGCTATTCTTATTTCTAGAGTGGGCTCCTTCTTTTCTGTCATCATAGACTGCTTCTGGGGCAGTACAGCTTTTGTGGGTTTTTTCATACAGAAGCTGCTGGAAGTGCTCCTTCCATCTGCATTTGATGTCCTGTTGACTGGTGAGCAGGTTGATGCTGGCCTCCTTTATGAAGGGTGTCTTGTCTTCTTTAGCTTTCTGTCTTTGCCTCGCAACCTGGTATAGTTTTTGTGCCACATAGTCACTTTCCAGAAGCTGAGTGCCTTCGATGCCCTGTTCTTTGCTATTCCATCTCCTTATTTAGCTTCTTTGTTAGCCAAACAGTATTCCTTCCTAGCCTGGTTGGTCTTTTCTGTCTCCCACTTTTTCCTTGCATGCCTCTTTCTTTTGATAACTTCCTGGACTTCTGCATTCCAGCATCAGCTTCCCTTATGTACCTTATTTCCATAGGTGACGCGACCACATATCAGTTCTGTAGTCCTAACACATGCTGTTTTGAGGTGCTGCTATTTTTCTTCAGCTCCACCAATTTTTATCCTCTATTTTTTGTGTGCTAGAGCCCCAAGTAATTCCTGAAACTGTTGTACTTTCTCTGCAGTCAACTTCTAGGTCTTCCACCTGCTCTGTGTTGACCTTGGAGCCTTCTCTGACCACTGCTTGCAGCTGATTGTGGCAATCAGTTTATGCTGTGGGCTGACTGTTTCACTGGGGATGACTTTGCAATTATGAATTCCACCCCACTGCCTTTTCCTTACTAGGAAGAAGTCCACCCGAGTTGCATGTTGGCCACTCTTGTATATGATCTTGTGATTGTCTGTCTTACACTGAACCATGTGTTGGCTACTAACAAACCATTTGCCTGACAAGTTTAGTATGGTTTCTCCTTTATTCTTGTTGGCCCACCCATGGGGACCCAATCAGTCCTCTTATTCTGATGTTCGTGTTTCACTGTTGCAGTCCTAACAATGGGTTATCCGGCTCCTGGTAACCCTCAACTGGCCAGAATACCAAAGGTAAGTAATGACGGCTGTAAAGGACGTCAGGGCGACTGATACAAAAGGAGGCAGCCGATGTCACTTCCTCAGTCTTCCTTGCTGCGGAGCACAAAACAGAAGCATTTCTTGCACGAGTGCCGGTCGGCAGTTTACCTTGTTTGTTTCCGACTACACAGTTGAAGTCAACTACAGCTAAGTACCCCATTGGAGATCCTCTTTTCTTGCCTTAACGAATGTCTGAAAAGGTTAAAAATTGTCTTGCCTGTGGAAAGCAGATTCCCCATAGCGATTTTCATTCCTATTGTATTTGTGTTTAGGCCTTGACCACGACGTTCCTAATTGTGATCTCTCTCTCCTTCCTTTAATCCGTGTACTATTTGTCGTCGGGCTAAGCTTTTAGCTAAGCATTTTGGAGTTTGGCCCAAGTTTGTTGGTATGGCATCTGCTGGTCTTATATCCCCAAGAAACGTAAGGATAAGGACTGCGACAGGCTTCCGAAGGTAAAGTCCTCAGATGATAAGTTGGTTGTCACTTATGCGGTAGCCAGTGAGGCGCCTTTGCAGCCCGCAGATTTTCAACCACAGGCCTCTGTTGAGACCATTTCAGAGGCCTCTAGGCCGCCGGCTTACATTTTGCATTCTGACCTTCCGCCTGTTGCCTCTTCAGCTGGATCCGGAGCCACAAAGCTGACTCCGGTGTCCGAGACCTCCATTCATTCAGCAAGCTCATACTGACTACTTCGGCTGCAACTTCAGCTGTTGCCAGGCCTCAGAGTCCTTTCGACTTGCAGGTAAATCTTCCAGTCATAAGCCTGTGAAGAAGCAGGCTCCAGTTTCCTCTCGTTCCCCTCATCCTCAAATGGTTAAAATGGCTGACCTTTTGACTCTTATTAGGGGTTCACAGCCTCCTCCTTCAAAAAGAGGTAGGGATGTCTCTCCTGAGGCTTTGTCCTTTTTCAGGTTCTGATGCTTCTAGCATTTCTGTTGAAGAGGAAGTTTCTCAAGCATTCTCTCCTTTTGAGAATTCAGATGCAGAGGAGTCCATCCCTTCTGTTTCTCCTCCAGAAGATCTTATAGTGATACGTTAAATACTCTCAAGGAACATTTTAAATGGGAAAGTCAGGATTATCCCCTTTCTAAGAAAAGGATTAGGGAGTTGTTGGATTTGCCTCAGCATAAGCCTTTGGCTATTCTACCTGTCGGAAGTGGGTGGTGATGTTTTTCTGGAAAATTCCTTTACTCCAAATTCGGTTCCTCCTGCTCCCGGGAAACCTGACTGGTACTATAGAGTCCCTGGTTCTCATTTGTTTCTTTTCAGGAATCCGTTAAAATCCTGTTCCTTCTGACAGGGAATCTAGGAACCTAGACAGGTGGGGTAAATCTTGCTATTAGGTCTACTAATTGTCTTTTTCATATGCTGAAGTACCAGCAGCACACCTTGGAAGCTATTTAAGTCTAGGATAGCAAATGTGCCTCAGTTGGCAGAGAGTAAGGATATGCTGACTTCTGCCAGTCTTGTCAATAAACGTTCATTACATTGTGGTTTTCACATTCTAGAAGCCTCCTGTTGGGCTATGGCTACTGGCTCTGTTATTAGAAGGCACACTTGGCTCAGGGAGCAGCCCCTACCAGAGCCTGTCAAGGCTAAGCTTTTAGATGTACTTTTACATAAGGTCAGTCTTTTTGGCAGCAAAGCAGAAGGAAGTGCTCAAGAAGATGGAAGACAAGGCCAAGTCTATGCAGACAGTTAAAGACTTTCTGCAAGTTCAGCCTCCTCACTTTAGTGGGAATTGCCCTTCTAAGAGTTGGACGTTCCCTGATACCATCTGACAGCCGTTCTAGGACTTGAGGTTACAAATCATCTAGGGGACAGGTGGCTACCCCTCAAAGGTGTAAGTGTTGGCAGGCTTCCTCTTACAAGGCGGGAAGCTCTAAGCCTGCATCTCAATCTAAACATTCTCAGTGACTGTCCAACTTCTGCCTTCTCTTGTCTGCCCGGAGAGCCCTTTAGGGGGAAGGTTGGCCCTTTTTATAAATTTCCGGACCACTGTCACGAATAACAAATGCGTACTCGGAACTGTATCCCTAGGGCACAAGTTTTCTTTCCACACCTTTCCAGTACCCAAAGGATTCCCGGACACTCCTCCAAACCAAAGGGCAGAAGTAGAAAACCAAATTTTGTCTGTTACATCTGGGAGCAGTAGAATCAGTTCCTGCTCAGCAGGTAGGCCAGGGTTTCTATTCCAGATTTTTCCTAGTTCCAAAAAAGGAAGGCACCTGGTGTCCTATCCTTCCTGAATTCTTTCTTGATAATTCCAAAGTTCAAAATGCTCACTCTGCATCAGTTGCTGCCAGTGTTAGAAAAGGATTCCTGGCTGGTAACGTTGGATCTCAAAGAAGCTTATCTGCACATCCCTATCCGGGAAAGTTGCAGGCAATACCTTTGATGTTCATAGTGTTGCACTGCTGCAGTCATCACACTTGGGTTATCCTGCTGTCAGGCGGTCCCGCAGTCGGCCAGAGTTCCAAAGTCTTGGTTTGGCGTCGGTTGCTGCTGATTCTTCCCTGACGTCAGTGCGCCAGGGGTATATAAGAGGCATCCGACACCATTTTCTCCAGTCTTTCTTGCCGCGTGGTGCCTGAAGCAGAAGCAGTTCGCAAGTGCCGGTCGGCTGACTCTGAGATTTTCAAATCGAATTTCAGAAAGTCTTCAATAAAGCTAATTACCCCATTGGGGAACCTTTTCTTGCCTCAGTCTGATGTCAGAAAAAGTTAACAATTGCATTTCTTGTGGGAAGCAAATACCTCATAAGGACTTTCATTCTTATTGTATTCCTTGCCTAGGCCCAGACCACGACGTCACAGGTTGTCGGTTTTGTGCTAGGTTTAACAAACAAACTATTAAACGTCTGTTTGATTTTGCCCGACATTATTTTGGTAGGAAATTTAATTATACCATGCCGTCGGAGCAACCGACCAGAATGCATAAAAAACGCAAAGATATGGACAGGAAGCTGAGACCCAAACCAGACTCAGAGGCCTCTGCTAGGCCAGTCGCCGGTTCTGTGGTTTTCAGTGAGGTGCCTACGCAGCCCCTGACTACCGCTGATTTAGAACCGCAGGCGGCATCCGATTCCCAAGTGGAGATTGCTAGGCCTCCACAACCTTTACCTTTAGGCCCTTCTGACTCCATGGCTGAAGGAGATTCTGGTGTAGTTGAAACGCCTTCAGTTGCAGAAGGTGTCTTCAGACAGACTACACTCACTATTAAATCCTATGCAAAGCTGAAAACCCCTTTAAAAACAAACCAGACTGTACAGCAGTCTCCAGTACAAGGCCCCATGCCTAAGAAACCGATGCTTAAGATGGCTGAAGATTTAATTACCCTAAGCAGGGGTTCCCATCCCCCTCCTGATAAAAGGCCAAGACAGGAGGAGGACTACGCTTCCTCTGACCAGGTTTCAATTTCCTCATTCTTCTGAGGAACAGGAATATTCTTTTCCCCTTATGAAGACTCTGATGCTGGAATCTATCCCTTCAGCATCTCCCCCAGAAGACTACTCTTTTGGGGAAACTTTACATACCATGAGGGAACATTTCCACTGGGAAGGCCAGGATTACTCTGATTCTAAGAAAAGGCTCCGAGAGTTCCTTTTACAGCCCCAGCACAGACCACTTGCTATTCCACCCGTGTTAGACATTGTGGGTGATGTTTATTCAGGATATTGCCTTAACCCAGATTCACTACCTCCTGCACCAGCCAAACCAGACAGATACTACAGAGTCCCTGACTCGCACAAATCTCTATATAAAAGCCCTGTTGCTGACCCAGAAACCATTTCCCAGGGTCCCAAAGGGGTTAAGGCCTCTATTGCTAAAAGTCCTGTACCCTCTGAAAGGGATTCTAGAGCACTAGACAGACTGGGAAAGTATATACCTCAGCTACCTCTGGCTATGAGGGCCTTAAATTGCCAGTTTCACATGCTGAAATATCAACAATATTTGATGTCTCAATTAAAAAAAAAAAAAGGATCACGCATACAGAACAGCCTGATTACACGGAAATGCAAGATTTGTTGCATGCAGCTGAACAAGTGGGAAAACATACTTTGCAATGTGGATTTGATTCATTGGAAGCTTCTTGTAGAGCAGCAATGACAGGGTCTGTCATACGTAGGCATGCTTGGTTAAAAGAACAAACTTTACCTGATCATGTTAAAGCAAAGTTATTGGATGCACCTTTACAGCAGGATGTTTTATTTGGTGTAAAAGCAGAAGAGGTTTTAAAGAAAATGGAGGATAAGGCAAAATCTGTGCAGACGGTCAAGGATTTTTTTACAGGTTCAACCCCCTCGTTTCAGCAGAAATTGGCCAACCAAAAACTGGTCCTTTCCAGCTTCTGCCAGACCACAGAGGGGCAAATACAGATGCCCAAGGGGCAGACGTCAGTCACAAGGCTCTTACCAGCCTCGACAATGGGGTGCCACAACCCAAAAAGAAGACAGGTCTCAAACTATCAGAAGACAAGCACAATGGCTTACCCCTCAGACTGCCAAGCAAATCCCTCTTGGCAGCTCCCTTGGGAGGAAAACTAGCACTTTTTGCAGACAACTGGTACATCATCACAAAAGACAAATGGGTCCTAAATGTTGTATCTCAAGGATACAGATTCCACTTTCACACTTTACCAAGGATAAAAGGAATGCCAAACCTGCCACAAAATCAATGGGCAGAGGCTCAAAAGCAAATTTCAGCTCTCATGGACATGAGAGCCATTCAACAGGTTCCTACACAGGAGCAAGGACAAGGATTTTACTCAAGACTCTTTCTAGTTCCCCGAAAGGACAAAGCCTGGAGACCCATTCTGGACCTCTCAATTCTAAACACATGTCTGGAAGTACCCAAATTCAAGATACTAACACTACAGCAACTTCTTCCCATGCTGGGCAAGAAGGCTTGGCTAGTAACGTTGGACCTCAAGGAGGCATACCTGCATGTCCCTATCAGACAAAATTGCAGAAGATACCTCCGATTTATAGCAGGTTCAACCCATTACCAATTCTCTGCACTGCCCTTTGGCTTATCTACTGCACCCAGGGTCTTCACAAAATGCCTGGCACCAGTAATTGCGTACTGCAGACAAAGAGGAATTCAAATATATTCATACCTGAACGACTGCCTTATTCAAGCAGAAGGCAAGGACATTCTTTTAAAGCATCTGGGGTTTGTCAAAAACCTATTAAGTTGCCTAGGTTACACAGTAAACAAAAAGAAATCAAAACTAGTGCCCTCACAAGACATAATATTCCTGGGTGCCAGCTTAAATACAACGGCCCAGATGGCTTATCTCATGCCAGACAAGCAAGGACAACTGACTCAATACTTTAAAATGATGGCAACAAAGACCCAACTCCCTGCAAGAAAAATTCTGCAGGCCTTGGGATTCATGGCATCTTGCATACTACTAATACCATTTGCAAAACTGCATAGAAGGAAATTACAATGGTACCTGAAAAGCGTATGGATTCAACACAGCCACAGCTTGGAAACAATAATTCCACTCATTCCCTGCCTTCAACAGGAGTTTCTATGGTGGGCTCAGGCATGTCACCTCAACAAGGGTCAGCCTTTTACCTTACCCACAGCCAGGCAAACTATAACAGATGCATTGGATTATGCCTGGGGAGCACATCTGGCAGGACAGTGTTTTCAGGGCAAATGTTCTGCAGATCAAAGGCATCTACATATCAATCAAAAAGAGATGCTAGCTATACAAAATGCCCGAACAGCTTTCAAGGACCTCCTACATCCAGGACAACTCCTAATAAAGACGGACAACACCACAGTGATGTGGTACATAAACAAGCAAGGGGGGCACACATTCCTACCCCCTATGCAGGCAAGCAATGACCTTGTGGAACACAGTACTGACCTACCAAGTTCAACTACAAGCACAATTCCTGCCAGGAAAGAAAAACACATTGGCAGACGATCTAAGCAGGAACATCATAGATCCTCACGAGTGGAAACTAGATCCACAAGTATTCGCAATGATAACTCAAAAATGGGGGAGCCCAGACATAGATCTGTTTGCTTCCCCCCAAAACTACAAACTATGGAAATTCTGCACAAGGACATACCACACACTAGCTTGGAAAGTGGACGCCCTCTCATTCAGTTGGAAAACAGTGACAGTGTATGCCTTTCCTCCACTGCCTCTTATGACAAAGGTGCTGCTGAAAGCCAGATTAGAGAGGCCACAAATGATACTCATTGCTCCAGACTGGCCAAGCCAACACTGGTATCCCATACCAAGGAACATGGCTCAAGGCCCACCATGGATTTTGCCTACAATTCCTCGCCTGCTCACTCAGCAAAACAATCAGATTCTACACAGCCAGCTCAAGACTTTAAATCTGGCTGCATTGGCAAATTACCTAAACAACCAGTCAACACTTCTCTCTAAAGCTGTGATGGATGTCATTCTGGAGGCCAGGAGGCCCAGCACCAGGAAAGCCTATTCAGACAAATGGAAAAGATTCTGCGCCTGGAACCAGGCTAAAGGCCAAAATCCCCTTGTCCCAAATATTCCTCAGATTCTTCAATATTTAACTGAGGTGTTGCACAAAGGACTTTCCTTTTCATCTATTAAGATCCACGCCTCAGCTTTTTCAGCTCAATACAACACGGATCCCCCTATATTTTCACATCCATTACTAAGACAGTTCCTCAGAGGGGCTAAGAACACAAAACCGCCCCGGAGAGCACCAACACCAACTTGGGATCTCCATTTTGTTTTGGAAAAACTTGCACTACTGCCCTTTGAACCAGCTTTTACAGCTGATCTACAGTTTCTATCATGGAAAACTGCCCTGCTGCTAGCAATAACTTCAGCACAAAGAGTCTCAGAGCTACAGGCCCTAATGGCAGAGGAGCCTTTCATAATTTTTCATCCAGACAGTCACTTTACGAACTAACCCTTCCTTTATGCCAAAGGTGGTATCCAGTGTGGCCCTAAACCAAACCATTCATTTGCCCACCTTTTATCCAAACCCCCAGAACAAAGGGGAAAGGCTCCTACACTCTCTTTGGACATTCACAGGCAATTACATTACTACTTGGATAAAACTAAGGCTTTCAGAAAATCTGACCAGCTCTTTGTATCCTGTGCTGCAGGATCACAAGGAAAGGCTGTCTCAAAACAGACCATTTCAAAATGGATAGGACATTGTATCCGTTTCTGCTACACACACCATGGGAAACCTGTGCCTGGTAACATTAGGCCCCATTCCACCAGGGCTACAGCAACATCAACAGCCTTCCTCAGACGGTACCAACCAAGGATATTTTGGAGGCTGCAACTTGGAGTTCAGTGCACACCTTCACCAAGCACTATCACTTACCTCTATATTCTAGAACCAGAGCTGGCTTTGCCACTGCAGTTCTGCAGGGCCTACTAGCCTCTCCAAACCCTGTTTAGTTCCACCACCCATCCTTAGCTTTGGGATTCAACCCAAGTGTGATGACTGCAGCAGTGTAACACGATGAACATAGTACAGTTTTCTACCTACCATAAATGTAGATGTTAGAGTGTTCACACTGCTGCAGTCCAGGTTACCTTCCCTCCATCCCCTCTGACCTAGCTGAACATTTCTATACCTTTTCTATCCTGTACAACCTTTGTGGTGTATTTGCTTGTAACTGAAGGTCTTGCAGGACCTGAAGGGCGGCACAGTGGTGCAGCGGTTAACGTTGTCGCCTCACAGCAAGAGGTTCTCCGGTTCGATTCTCGGCTGGGGTGCCTTCTGTGTGGAGTTTGCATGTTCTCCCTGTGTTCGCGTGGGTTTCCTCCGGGTACTCCGGTTTCCTCCCACATTCCAAAGACATGCATTTGGAGCATTTCTCCCCGGGCCTCCGCTGAAAACAGGATCTGTGGAACCTAGTCGGACATTCCCGGTCAACAAATGTTAAATAAATAAATAAAAATAAAATAAAAAAAAAGTATTCATTTTATTCCTTTTACATGTTTTATTAGCAATATGTATTGCCTACCTACTTGGGGGCACCTGACATCTGGGGCAAGAAAAACTGAAGAAAATGGCGTCAGATGCCTCTTGTATACCCCTGGTGCACTGATGTCAGGGAAGAAGCGACAGCAACCGACGCCGGACCAAGTCTTTGGAACTCTGGCCGACTGCGGGGACCGCCTGACAGCAGGATAACCCAAGTGTGATGACTGCAGCAGTGTGAACACTCGAACGTCTACATTTATGGTAGGTACAAAACTGTACTTTTCAGGGTGGGCAAGCAACATTATCAATTCTCTGTGCTGCCCTTTGGCTTATCTACTGCTCCCATAGATTTCACAAAGTGCCTGGCTCCAGTCATTGCTTTTTGCAGGCAGAAGAAAATTCAGATTTATCCATACTTGGACGACTGTCTAATTCAAGCAAATTCTCAGTAACAGTTGTTAAAGGATCTAGAATTTGTAAAGACTCTTCTCTCTTCCCTGGGTTACACACTCAACATGGAAAAATCAAAAATGGTGCCATCCAAAGAGATGACATTCGGAGCGAGTCTTAACACAGCCACCCAGATGATGTATCTCACCCAGGAGAAGCAGACAACTCTTTCAGTTTACTTCAAGGACTTGGCAAGCCTGTCCCAGCTCCCTGCAAAGAAATACCTGCAAGCTCTGGGATTCATGGCCTCTTGCATTCTCATGATTCCATATGCAAGACTGCATATGAGGAAATTGCAGTGGTACCTCAAGAACATTGTGTGTCAACACACAGGACCTGGATGTGATAATTCCTCTGCTACCATGTCTGAAGATAATTTCTATGGTGGGCAACAGCCTGTCTACAGAACAAAGGCATGCCTTTTCGTCCACCCTGGCCACTCAAGTTCTTACCACAGATGCATTGGACTACGCCTGGGGAGCTCACTTGGATGGCAGATGCATACAGGGAAGTTGGAATGCCCAGCAGATGCACCTGCACATAAATTTAAAGGAGTTGATGGCAGTCCAGCAGGCCTTACTAGCTTTCAAGCATCTTCTTTCTCCAGGGGACCCTGCTTGTCAGGACAGACAACACCATAGTCATGTGGTACATCAACAAGCAGGGAGGGACTCATTCTTACTTCCTGTGCAGACAGAGCATGACTCTCTGGTCCATAGCAGCATCCCTGGGCCTGCATCTCCTGGCTCAGTTTCTTCTAGAAAGGCTAAGTGTTTTGGCAGACAGACCCTGGATCCTCAAGTGGCAGCTGAACAGAGCAGTTTTTTACAGCATCATTCAATGTTGGGGCACTCCTCAATTGGATCTTCTACTTC
The DNA here is from genome assembly GCF_019279795.1 of Protopterus annectens. NCBI lineage: Eukaryota > Metazoa > Chordata > Ceratodontiformes > Protopteridae > Protopterus > Protopterus annectens. The sequence goes on from NC_056725.1 coordinate 1,666,481,834, forward strand.
TTTTTTGCACCAGAATGCATCACAGCAGAGCCTGGAAAGTGGATGCTCTGTCCTTCCCTTGGATGCTGCTGTCAGTTTATGGCTTCCCTCCTCTTCCTCTTCTTCACAAGGTATTATTGAAGGTCAAGGACGAACGACCAAGGACTATTCTCATAGCTCCGGACTGCCCCAGGCAGCATTAGTATCCACTGCTTCGCAGTCTCTCCCAATTTCCTCCTTGGCATCTTCCTCTGAAGCCAGATCTTTTGGTTCAGGAAGGGGGAAACATTCTACATCCTCCTCTTCAGTCTCTCAGTTTGGCAGCTTGGCTCATTGTATGACTCCATCCTTTTCTTCCCTTTCCCAGCAGGTGGTTGACCTGCTGAGGGAGGCCAGGAGGCCTAGCACTAGGAAGCCTTTTATGCTGGCAAGTGGGAGAGATTCACTCTTTGGATGCAGGCTATTGGGAATCTTCTTCAAAGCCTACCCTTCCTCTGATCCTGGAATACCTGGCTGATTTGCTTCAGGGTGGGTCTTTCTTTTTACTCTATCAAGATCCATGCTTCAGCCATTTCTGCTCATTGTTAAAAACCCATTTTCTCTCATCCTCTGAAAATGTTTCTCAGAGGTGCTTGCAACTTAAAACCTCCCAGAAGGGTGCCTACTCCAGCCTGGGATCTTATTTTTGTTCTAGAGAAACTCACTCTTCCTCTTTTTGAGCCAGCTGCCACTGCAGATTTAAAGTTTTTCTCATGGAAGACTGCCTTCCTCTTGGCTATAACTTCAGCAAGGAGGGTTTCGGAGCTGCATGCTTTGATGGCTGTGGAGCCCTTTCCATGCAGATAGGGTCTCTGAGAACCAACCCCTCCTTTATGCCCAGTTGGTTTCTAGCCTGACTCTTAATCAGTCCATACACCTTCCTACCTTCTTTCCTAACCCTCGAAATAGAGGTGAAAGAATCCTGCATTCTCTTGATGTGCATAGACAGCTCAGGTTTTACCTGGATAAGACTAAAGACCTTCGGAAATCAGCACAGTTATTGGTCAGCTTTGCCCCCTGGAGCCCAGGGCAAAGCTATTTCTTAGAAAACCATTTCTAAATGGATTGCTCTGCTCATTATATTACTTTTTGTTATTCCTTTCATGGCAAGGTTCCTCCTTAGGGGTTTAGGACCCACTCAACTAGAGCAGCTTCCACTTCTGCAGCCTTTTTAAGGAGTGTCCCTTCTAAAGACATTTTGGAGGCTGCCACATGGTCTTCTGTTCACACTTTCACAAGGCATTATAATTTGCCTTTGTTTTCAAGAGCCAGGGCAGGGTTTGCCACTGCTGTTCTGCAGGGCATTATCTCCAATCCTGGATTTTGTTGGTTCCTCCTCCCTTTTCTCTGGGCTTTGGTAATAAACCCATTGGTTAGGACTGCAACAGTGAAACACGAACATAGTACAGTTGTGTACACTTACTATAAATGTAGATGTTCGAGTGTATTCACTGTTGCAGTCCTGCTTTCCCTCCCTCCTTCCCCCCTTTTCTCTTTTCCTAAGGTACAGGATAAATTTGGTTTAAGCCTTGTTTTCTGGGGGTGTCTGACTGTTATGGCAAGAAAGACTGAGGAAGTGACATCGGCTGCCTCCTTTTGTATTGGACTCCCTGATGTCCTTTATAACCGTCTACAGCCGACATTATTATTTACCTTTAGTATTCTGGCCGATCGAGGGCTACTGGGAGCCGGATAACCCATTGGTTAGGACTGCAACAGTGAATAGACTCAAACATCTGCATTTATGGTAAGTGTACACAACTGTACTTTCTGTCCAAATATGTGCATTCAGGTCACCCATTATCGACACCAATTTGTGTTGTACTACTTTATGTGCAACAAACGTATGAATGTGCACTCTTCCTCACTATCACAGCCCGGCTGTGGAGCATAGGCTGAGATTTTAAATACTACCCTATCATTGTTCTGGAGTCTGGTTGCCATGAGTCTGTCACTAATTCTGATATCTCTCGCCTTCTGAAGCCTCTCTCACCAAAATTCCCACACTATTTCTAGCCTGACCTGCTGAGTAGCGGACTCTGGGTCCCAAACCAAGTGGCTTCACTGGACTGCCCTTCCATCTGGTCTCTTGGATACATAGGATGTCCAGCCTCCTCAGCGTCATCATGTCATCCACTTCCAAGTTGCTTCCTGTCAGTGGAACCTACATTGAGTGTAGCAATTCTTAGTTTATGCTTGGCAGTTTGATTGGTTTCCAGCTTTTGCTCAACAGAGCTATTCTAGGTAAACTAAGCTGGCCAGCCAGTAGGTTATTGACTGGCTAGACCCAAGGCTGCTGGGCTTTATGGTGGGCGCACACTGACCAGTAGGGGCACATACATCCCTCTCACCATTGACATGGGTCCCTGGTGTAGGTCAGAGTAGGGTGGGTCTTCCACCCACTTATCACTGGTAACTACACATACCCATATTTGGTGACATTAGTCAATGGTAACTACACATACCCATATTTGGTGACATTAGTCAACATGAATGAATCAACTAAAGCTGTTACACGTCAAGTGGCTAGCCCTGCCATGGCACACCGTCTGTGATCCATGTTCTATCATGATACTGCACACCACAGTAGAAGCCCAAAGTGGTTGGTCTGTACAGCTCTTCTCTCTGTATGGCACCATGTAGAGTCTGTGCTGCTACCCACAGCTCCATTCATTGGTGAGTTTGCGATGGAAACATTCAGCATGTTTTTTTGAGGTGGGAGGAACCCTACAGACACTGGCAGAACATGCAAATTCCAAGTGAGTATTAACAAGAGATCAGGATTGAACCTTGTACCTTGTAAATGGGAGGTGAAGACATTAACCATTATGTTATGGCAACTGGAAAGTTTGTTTTGTTTCTTTTAAAAAAAAAAAAGTTAGAGCAAACAGATTTAGTATCGCCTACAACAGCTTCACCAAGAAGTAATTAAAGTCTGAAGTATGTTGTACATTCTAAGTTCTTATCCACTAATCCCAGGCCCATGGCCAGATGTAGGCTCCAGCAAACCCTGCAGTTACTGGGGCTACTTGTTCTTGGCGATCCCCTAACCCCAGCATGCTATCTTGCTTTGATATGTTATTAAATATTTAGCAAACAAAAATTTAGCATACATGAAGTGTAATGGGCAATGACTCTGATAGCATGAAAAATTCTAAAGCTTGGCACTATTAACGCCCAAAGATGTAATTTATAGTGATACTTAATTATCCGAGCATTTATTTTGTCAAGTAGCAGACACTTTTTCTTTTAAAAGCTTTGCCACTGACATGGTCCCCTTGATTTAGTGAAATCCTACTGGTGGGTACTTTTTGTACCAAAAGCAAATTTGCACTCCTTAATCTGTGTTTCCCTGTTTGGAAGAGGCAAAAAAATGACAAAAGCACCAACTAAGACTTTCTAGATGCCTCCACAACAATCAGCAGCTGAATTTCAACTCTCCCAGTACAAAAACCGAAACTGAGGAAAGGAAGACATCAGTATTCTTATTTTGAGTAAAATGTTGAGAACCTGAAAGAAAATCAACCAGTAAAGGTGACGAGAAAACAATGTCTGGTAAGGATTCTGCAGCTGTTTAGTAAAAAGCAATTCAAGCACCATCTTTGGTGCAAGAGATGGCTTCCAGTACTCTAGAGGGGAAAAAATTAATCAAATGAGCTCAGAAATGATGAAAATAAATGAAACGTTGAGGGAATATATCAACTCAAACTTCTGGAAAAATCGAAGAAGCTTTAGCTGTTCAGAAAAATCAGAGACTGAAATGAGGAAAAGACTGCCTGAAGGTAGTAAAAGTTGAGGATATTGTGTAGGGAGAAATTGAGATTTTCTGCTGTACAAGAGAAATTTGAAGAAACGCTGTTTTAATTTTATGAAAGTACAAATAAGCAGCTGGTAGATATTCTACAGCAGGATTTTTGTAATAAAAGGGAACATCAAGTTCAAAAAGTCTTGAAATGTAACATGTTCAAATGGAGATGAGCAGAAACCACTGTATATAAAAGATCAGCCTGCCAACCATTAGTGTGCCTATGTAAGACAAAAGTAGGAAATATACAAACTGTCCTGTTAGTGGGAACAGCAGCATTTTATTATAATGGCTGCTGTGTACATAGTATGTTGGAATGACAGTGGGCTTTACAGGTATAAACAAAAGGAAGAGCATTACATTTTGATAGCAAATGCAGAGTGCAGATAACAATGCTGCAGGACAGCATTTGGAAAGAAATGAGTATGTGAATTTGACAGAAGATTTTAGGATGTCAGAATGTCCAGGACAAAGGGGGGGGTAGTAATGATTGCTAGATGGACTCCAGTAGTGATAGAGGGGGAAAAGACAATGGTAGACTGTGGCAGTTGAGGGTTTGTTGGCAAAGGAGGAAGATTATGCTGGTGTACATTTAAATTCCACCAGAAGCTGCTTTTATGGAGTTTAAGAAACTTATGGGAGAAAGTCTGCCTTCAGTGGGGGGAAAAATACTTGTAGGTGGGGACTGGAACTGTAATTTGCAATAGTGAATATATATCCGGGGAACCTATAAGAAAATATTACAAGGGTAAGTTTCTGAAAAGATTTATGAAAATATTTAGTATTAGACATGAATTCAGTATTACTGACATGGACAGAATTTACGTATTTCCCAAAGTATAGCAACTGGGCTAGAATTTTATTTCACAAGAACATGTGCATGTAATTGAAAGCCTCGACACATAGCCAGTAACCATATTTCAGATCATGCACCACCTGCCTGTTAAAAAGAGAGGAATTTAAGTAATGTGCAGTGGAGGAGTTAAAGAAATAAGGACAAAGTGGGATTTTGGGTTCAGTTCCTTAAGAAAAATCACCATGTACAATGTTTATAAATTTGCAGAAAGTATTCCAAGACTCTAGTTGATACATGAATGGAGAGAGGAGATTTTCAGTAGGGATGACTGCAAGTAGGGACAGAGCTGGCATTTACTGGGGGGGAACACTCAAAAGAACCAAGGTATTGGGAGTAAATATAGAGAGAAGGAAATGTAATAGTGGTATTAGGCAAAGAGGAAGTTTGGACTGCAGGTTAGAGACTGCCTTCCTTCTTAGGGTTTGATAATGGAGCATAGACAAAGAAGAGGATCAGGGAGTCCTGAGTGAAAGATCTGCTCTGGTAGAGTTTAGCTAAATTTAGAACAGAACCTGCTGTTTAAAAGGAGATAATTAGGGTATATAAAATATTGCATGATAACCATAAAAGTCAGAGGAACCAAGAAAAACTAGGAAAGAGGTACTGGAAAAGCAATTTTCAATGTAACTGTGGTAGTAGTATATATGGTTCCCAAGTTTGCAACATAGTCTAGAAGGTTTAGGTTAAGTGTTTGCAACGATACTTGTACACCAAGCAGACTTCAAAGAATGTGGCTTCCTCCGGCAGATGATAAATGTTGGAAGTGTGTTGAGGAGGAAAGAGGTAACTGGGAACATGTTTTTTGAAAGTGTAATGAGTTAACAGATTTAAAAAAAATGAATGTAAAAACAAGCAATGTTGCATAGAAGCTACTGGTGCTAGATGAGTTTAATAAGATATTGATTAGTATTCTGTGACTTTATGGATACAGTACTTAGAAAATGTATCTGGGGTAGTTGTGGGTGTGGCATGTGCCCCATACTGTGCTAAATGTAACAATTGCTTATTGAGAGACAATTTGTACTTTATTCATATTTTCATCTAATTGGAATGTTTTTCCATTATCTGGATGATTATATTTTTTTTATTTTTTTGGATAAGTACAGGGAGTTGAAATTGGGGATTGTATAAATTCTACGTTAAGATTTTATTTTTTTTTTCACAAAATGAAATTAATTTTTTAGATGTATAGGTGAAAGTTTGAATGAATACTGTTCTACCTTTATAGGAAGATGACATATTAGAATACATATTTACATTTTGAGGAACCACGCAATACATCAGAAAAGAAGCTTGGTGAAAGGGCAATTTGTCAGAATAGCCAGAATTAGTGTGTGGCAAACAAAGCAGTTTAAAAGCAGAGAATTTCACGTGTTAGAGCTGTAAGCAGTGTAAAATTGTCTTGCAGCAGCCTTTTGTTTATATTGAAGGGAATGCTTTGTTTATGCCACGTGGATGCCATCATTTTAGTTCAAAGGGCATTGTATAGCTAACGAAGAGCAAAGAATGTTTAGCATATATGTAAGCTAAATGGAAAGAGCTTTAAGCATATATATGAGCATAATTAAAAATAATAAAAAAAAAATAAATACAAAGAATGCGCTCAGCAAACCGTAAACAGCTTGTCCATAGCCAGCAGCCTAATTGTCCCCCTCAAAGATCATCACCAGATTCATTAGACAGGATCTGCTCTTGACAGATCCAAACTGCTGGGGGTAGAGAGATCATAGTTAGTTTTGTTAGGATACATTCAATGGTTTTGGTTATAAGACTTGTTAGCTGATGAGTCTATTTTGTGGGGGTTTATGGTAGGGATACCCTTGTGGATTGGTATCACTACAGCTGTGCACTGCTCCTGAGATGTAAAGCCAGTTGTTAGGCTAAGGGTGAGAACAGTATCCACCTGTTCTTGCTTAGACTTCCAGGTATGCTGTTAGGCCCCATTGATATACTCTCTTGTGTTGGTGGTGTGATTCCATCAGGGATAAGTGGGTTTGGAGTAGATGTCTGAGGTGAAGTTGATATTGAATTTATTAGCCGGTATGCTGGTAGTATCTACTAGATCAGAGTAGTTGGTACCATTTTGAGTAAGCTTGGAATAGTGTTGGGTGGTGCTTGTCATTTTTTGACATAACTAAGGATTTGTCATTGCCTTGGCTTCCATAAGTAGTCTGAGCTCATGGGATGCTTTTGTTTTTGTGTTTTTGTTTTGTTTTGGTGCTTTTAAGCTTCTTATCTAGCTATTTGCTCCCCTTAATTTTGGGGGGTCATTTGCTCTCCCATAGAGGTTTAGGAGTTACTTCCTTTTATAACATGGTTTATTAATACTTGAGTTACCACACTGGTTCACTTTTAGACTTTCCTATTTACTTGCATCTAGTTGAAACTGCCAGTTAAGCACACTTGGTCAGTTGTGAGTAAAACATTTGTATACAACTCTTTGCATTATCAACATTGTGGATAATATCACTGTACTTTAATTTAGAGACTTGATCAAAGCTTTGCAAGTTTGAGGTCCTTCAGTGCTGTGATCTTTGATGGTTTGGAGATTCTGATGGAATAGGTTACTAATTGCTGGTCTGATTTAGCTAGTGAATAAGATACCGTGGAGATAGTATGTTCAGACACTGTTTAAGACCAGGTCAGGTATATATTGTTCACTAGTAGGTTCTTTAACAATCTGGTCCAGGGAGTTTTGTTTGTAAAAATCTATTAATTTTTGAGCGTTTCCTACATTTGTGGTATAGGTCCCCCAGTTAGTCACCCAGGGTAAGAGAGTTCATCCAGAATGTTTAGGAATGTTGAGATTTTCTGGAACCATGGAAGGAGTTTTGTAGCACAGTATGAACTGATACCTTTGACTGATGTGATTTGAATATCTTAAATTCTCTTTGCAGGTCTCTAGGTATCTGTCTCAAGGTAATGAGAATGCTAACAAATATGGATATACTACAGGGTCCATCTTGTCTAAACTAGTGGTAAGTGCAAAACCCAGGTATTGAATGCTCTCTGGGCACTTAAACCAAGTTTCTGTAACAACACACGCACATGATTATGATCCTAATGCAGGAGGGTTAAGGGTCTGGCAATTTTAGACTTCTTACATTAAGTAGAACCACTTTGCTGTGGTCCAGTGGTTGATTTGTTTTGGACTTTAGGTTGGCAGGTTTATCAGATGGAGCCTAAGCAAAGACACAGTAGGGTCTGCAAAAGCATTGGAATGAAAGGTACAAACCTGTCCCTGGTGAAGCAAGAGTGATTGTCAAGCATTTTCCATGTTGCCACCTAATCGATCACGTTAGAATGACCGTGTTTAGCCAGTTAAAGCTATTCATGTTTTCTTTATACCTCAACACCATTTTTGATGATGGGATTCTAGTCAGTGCTAGTTTTTTTCCCCTGTAGTTGTGACATGCATTGAAAGCTCTGTTACATTCCTCTTCATATCCCTCCAGGTTCTGCACAACTGGTCCTCAACCCCAGTATGGGCCACTATCATACCATACCATTTTCAGTTTTAAGGGTCCTAAGGACCCTTGTGTCATCAGCAGTCTTGACTTCTGAGAGCTCGCTATCACCCTGTTTTTGTCCACTCGAGAGTAGAATTTCTTGTACTTTTCAGGTATTTACAGCAGTGCATATGGAAATGTTACCTTCCTCTACACTATATTCCAGATGAGCATGCCCTGTTGCTTATATAAAGATTTGAGTAGTTAAAGCTGGTTTTCTAGTGACTGGAATTTGTCTTGCTTTCTGAATCCAAAATGTAGTCTTTCAGTCCAGAAGTGTCAGGGTATTGCATCATATTTTCTTTTTTTGCACTCCTTACATAATGAGTTTTATGCGCTGCCATGACAAGTTCTCCATCTTGAATCTTCTGCCACCTTTTCGCAACACTGTTGAAGGTAACAAACTGTTGCAAATGACATTGGTTGCTGCTTAATCTGCTCCAACTCCTGGTGTTATGTTCCATATGTGAGATGCTCACAAATTACAGAAATTAAGTTTAATATTGAGGTGCCAAGTTAGATTAGATGTGCTCTGCATGCTTCCTTTTTGTGTGTGGTAAGATAGCCTGGCCGCACAATAGTGCTGTTGGAAATAACTAGGTAATCTCTTGTGTACTCTCTGGCCCTTCAAAATAGGATTATTGTAGCTTCTGTATGGTACCCGTTGTCAGGACAGTTGAAGATTTTTTTGTTGATAGACTGAAACTGATTGGCAGTCCGTGTGCTACAATTGAGCAGGCTTGCATACACTTGGCGAGGTGTAAAATACGAACACCACTCTTGAGGTAAGGTACTAATTAACCATATTGTGATGCAGCAACTGATCTCTTGATAATGCTGCTCACTTTTATAGTACTTGCCAGTGCATGTTACAGTAAGTATTGCAGAAGATATGTGATGAAATCTTGAAATACTGAGGGGGGCATAAGAAAGGTAGAAGTAACCTCTGAAATCATAAATCGTCTTGTTACAGTGCATTGTGGTAGTATTCGACAGACTGCTACAATAATCAGTATGAACAAGGACTGTTTACGAACGGGAGATAAAGCAACTGTCCATTTCCGATTTATCAAAACTCCAGAATATCTTCATGTTGACCAGAGGCTGGTGTTCAGAGAAGGACGAACAAAAGCAGTAGGAACCATTACGAAGGTAAGGAATGCTTTATAGTGGCTCCATGCATTTTATTTTTTGGCTCTTTAACAGGCTGGGCATGTTGCTTTCCTGGCATTATTGTGTCACATTCCCCATCCTACCTGATGATTTGTGCCCAAGCAAAAGTGAATGGCTAGTTGTTTGCCCCAAGGTTGGCTTGCATTTCTTTTTGTAATGGGACTTAATATCTGTAGGTTGTTGTATAAGTGCATTGCCAAGAGTACCAGCCTTGCATCTTCACTCAAGTAATTTTGCTTGCAGGTGTTACATCACACAAGGCTGTCAACTGTGTTGTTTTACTTGGGGTGCACAGCATTTTTTTATACCAGAGGAGTCCTGTTGTGGGCTGTCCACCCCGAAGTTAGAGCTCTGGTCACTTGGTCCTTTCTACCCCATCTAGCCTATGCTCCTGATCTGTTACCAACAGAGACGGCAGTGTGTTAACTTTAATTTGGCTTTGCTTGGTTTAGTTTACTTGTGAATAAGTAAATAGACTGGGTCACAGTATTCCACTGTAATCTGTGGCCTAGAGACAAGAAAAGTCTGTGGTAAGCGAGTGTTAAGATTAATAAATGTTTTATACACAGTATTGTAGATCAAATGGGTATTAACAGTGAACAGGCAAGTACAGCAGTGAATAACTGTGCTTAAGCTTTATATTAGACTGATCTTGGAAATGGACACCTGAGAAACACTACACAGTGATAGCAGTAAAGTGTTTACATGCAGATTACTTACGTTATTTATACTCAAACAGCAAGAACTTGTTAACTGTTGCAAAGGATACAAGCTTTCAGTGCTCAAAGGCATCAGGTAGTGTCACTGTAAATGATATAGTGCCTATTCCAGCAGTTACTGTTATATGTAGAAAAAACATATCTTAGAGAGTATAATTTTAGGGTTTTTGGACTTGAAAACACTTGTCACTGGTTTATAGCAAGAGAGACAGAATACCTTATTGGAACTAATGGTGGATAATTTCCCTACAGAGGGGTTCTAGGGAGAGGAACGCATTTGTAACAATGATTACTGTTGTACAGCCCAATGGGAATCCTCTACAAGCAGGCTACCACACTTCCAGTCCAACTTCCAGAGCTTCAGATGACCCCAGAGTGGAGATGATCTCCCTTCATTTAGTCATTGGTAACTGACTCTTTCCAAGTGCTTTCTAGAGAATGGACATTTATGAAGTATAAAGACCTGTATTCTAACTTGTTTTACTTTGTGTTGTGGTACATTCCAGAAAGTCTTGTATCTGTGTAGGGATCTTCTGCGATCCCTAAGTTCTGTAAAAGAGATCACTAATGTGCCTGCGGTAGGACCATAATTTGCAGTGTCCAATTTGCTTAGAAAAGTTTGGCAAGTTTCTTCAAGACCTGTACTACATTTAATTAAAAAAAAAAATAATAACATTTAAAAAAAAAAGCTGTTCTGCCATTTTTCAGGTTTCGTAAAACACACAGCTTCTCTTCACTGTGTACTAAGTTTCTCTTCATTGTCTACTAGAGGATTTCTGCAGCTGAAGAACTGACCACCAGTAACTATAGATCTGAAGTAGGATTGTTCATTTGTCAGCAACCTGTGGGGTTACGGATTCGATATCGGATCCGAGCCGGCAACTTGTTTCAAGCTAATGGATCCGAGCTCCTAGCTCCTCCCTTCACCCATAATCCCCTGCTAACCCTCCATGACCTCAGATCTAGTTTGCCGCGCTTGATGGCTGGATCCTTTTCTTGATCTCTGCAGATAAGTGGGAAAAAGTTAACTTTTTTCTAGCATTTTTCGTCAGGAATTTCTGTTTTAGTTTAAATTAATACTTGTAAAGTGTGTCTGAGTTAGGTTCCCTATTTTTTTAATTAATACCCTCCCTTCGCTGGTCGCTAGTGTGAGTGTTTGTTGAGTGTCTTTTGGGGCCTTTGTGTGTGTAGTTTTTTCTTTTCTTTTTTAGTTAAAAGGAATGGCTGAGGCCCCAAAAGCCATATTTTCTAAATGTACCGAGTGTGGCCATAAGCTCTCCCCGGCTGATGGCCACACTCGGTGCGTTCGGTGCCTTGGGGTTGAACACCTCACCTCGGGCTGTACTATCTGTGCAGCGTTCAACCGCAGGGCACTGAAAGAACAGAGGTCGAAGCTGGTCCTGGCAGGACTTCTACCCCCGGATTCAGCTTCGGCCTCCGCTACCTCTGCTACTCCCGTGGCTCCATCACAGCCTGTGGTGGTTGCCACTCCTGCCCCCCTGCCTCCGAATGGGACTCAAACTCCCGCTAAAGTGTCGGAGGACAGGGAGGCCAGGAGGGAGAAACTGAGGGAGAAGCACCACAAGCGGCGGGCCGAGACCTCCGTTTCGGCCCCGCCAGCTAAGCGGGCTTCTCCCTCCATTGCTTCTAGGTCTCCTCCTCCTCGGCTCCGATCCCCTTCTCCCCGGGGCCCGAGGAGGAGACCCGATCTCCGTCGAGGTCATCGAGGCGGCATTCCAGGCCTGCCTCTGTGGCCTCTTCGAGATCCACTTTCAGCTTATCAGATGAAGACTTGGACCGGATGATGCGAAGGTTCATCCAGGCCCAGCTGCAGATGGGAGTGCTCTTGCCTCCCCCCCCCCCTCAGGGGGGGAGCTCAACACCTTTTTTCCACCCAATTGCTCCTTCTCCAACCCGCTACCCTGGTTCAGAGCGCTTGGAGCCGAGCAGCCTTGGAGCCGGGGGTGGGTCGGCGCCGACAGTACTTGGTACTTAGGATCCGACCCTACCCTCGAGTCTGTCGGATCCGACCTCTCGGAGCCGTGGTCCGAGCTTCGGGTCTGGGGGATTGTGTGCCTTCGTCTCCATCCAGGTCGGAGCACACTGGTCCCTCGGATCCGACTGTCTCGGCGCCGGCTCCGATCCCTTCATCGGATCCGAGTGGGAGCCGACTTTCGGATCCATTGGAGAGTGGCTCTCCCTCGGCATTCGATGTTGTGGAGAGGGCTCTGTTGAGAGCATCCGGACCGCCAGTCCTTGCATCGACTCCTTGCTACACTCCCTCTCTGCTGGGCCAGGCTTCCATCACCCGGCCAAAGGGACAGCCTGTTCGATGTCACAGATAGTTCCATTGGAACAAGATGTTGCTGGCGAGGCCTCCTCTGACAGTCCCCCCGAGGAAGCTCCCCGCAAGCATAAGTGCAAAAGGAGGCACGTGGACTCCCCTGAGTCCTTAACAGAGGACACGGACTTGGAGGAAGGGGAAGGCTCCCCAAGATCACCCCCTGAGGATGTCTCCTTTGGAGACATCATGGAGATGTTGAGAATCAGAGGTGGGTGGTCTGCCCCCAAGTCTTCCTCTGACAAGTCCGTGTTTCTGGAGGCATTCGAGGCAGGCCCGTCTACCTCCTGGGTGTCCCCTCCAGCCGATCCCCTGGTGGACCTTATTACCACCAGGGCATGGAAGGATCCGGACACCGTGGAGCCAATACCGCGACGGATAGGATTCTTAGCCCCCCCCTCAGACCGGTCACATTGGAGTAAGGGCCCCCCTGTAGATGCCATGTTGACGGCGGTAGCCACAAAGAGGGAAATGGCTCAGGAGAGTCCCTCAGTCCATCCACCGAGCAGAGAGTCCCGTTTGATGGCTCGCTTAGGGAAGCGAGTCTTTAGTTCAGCGACCTTCTCAGTAAGGTCTCTGAACTATATGGCACATGTCATCAGGATGCAGCGGGATCTTATCAAAGAATACGCTGCATCCCCCCCTGAGTCCATGGAGGAGGATAAACAATTGTACTCCACCCAAATGGCCACTCTGAGATCTATTTCAAACACCTCTATGCGGCTGTTGTCCCACGCCACAGAGGGAGCCGCTAGGGCCAGCGGAGCAGGCCTAGTCATGAGACGTCAGGCCTGGCTCCGTCATTGCGACTTTACGGAGCCCTTTAAAGCGTCCTTCGCGAACGCCCCCTTTGATGGTTCTGCCCTTTTTGGCAAAACAGTTTGCGAGACGCTTGTCCAGAGTGAGAAGGACGGGAAGGCGTGGTCTGCCGTCGGAGTCCGCTTCTCTGCTCCCCAGCTGTCCTTTTCAAGAAACCAAAAGGGTCAGAAGATGTGGTTCCGGAAATCACAACATTCCCAACCAGCTCCGGACAACCAGTCCTACCGTGGCAGAGGTGGACACAGGGAGGACGTCGCCCCAGGGGCAGAGGGGCTCCGAGAAATTTTGGGTCCAGAGAACCTTTCCCTGAGCGGCCCGCGCAGCAGCCCTGAGGGGTTGCCCGGCTGCTCCACTCTGGAGGCAGTCGGGGGCATTTTTCAAAACATCTAGCGGCATGGGAGTCCATCACAACAGACCGCTGGGTGCTTTGCATCATATCCAGAGGGTACAAAATACCAATTCTCCATGTCCCCCAATCCAAGAACCTCCCCGATGTACCACCCGATCGCAGGGAGGCCACAGCCGCAGAAATACAGCAGCTGCTAAGAAAGAGCCATCCAGCCCGTCCCCCAAGACCAGCTCGGATTAGGGTTCTACTCCAGGTTCTTTTTGGTGCCAAAAAAGACAGGGGATCTGAGACGCATCCTAGACCTTTCCTGCTTGAACCTGTCAGTAACCAAGGAAAAATTCCGAATGGTCACTCTTCAATCTATCCTCCCCCTTTTGAGGGAGAACGATTGGATGTGCTCTATAGACCTCAAGGATGCGTATTACCACATCTTAATGGACAAACGATCCAGGAGGTTCCTTCGCTTCCGGCTGGGAGCCAGTCACTTACCAGTTCAGGGTCCTTCCCTTTGGCCTCACCACAGCCCCCAGGGTGTTCACCAGTGATTGCGGCCCACCTGATACTCCAGGGAATTCAGGTCTTCCCGTACCTGGACGACTGGCTCCTGACCGCACCAAGGCATCTACTTTGCTCGGCCAGAGACTTCTTTCTCCATCTAGCCCCACAACTAGGCATTACTGTCAATGTCGGCAAATCTCTACTGGCTCCAACACAGATCATAGAATTCATAGGTGCCAGAATAAACACCAGAGATTTGCGAGCCTTCCTAACTGCCGAGAGAATCAGAAATCTGCAACTTCATGTGCGGGCTATCCTTCATTCAGAGGCTTCACCAGCGGAATTGATCCTGAGGGCACTAGGCTGCATGGCAGCAGCGATTACACTCCTTCCATGCGCCCGTTTGAACATGAGTCCTGCAAAGGACTGTTAGTGCAATGGTCCTTCCAATCCCTTCCTCTCCACCATCCCATTGCTATCAGCAAGGCTTGCAGAAGGGTGCTACTATGGTGGCTCCAAGCATCGAACTTCCATACGGGCCGTCCTTTCTGCACCTCTCCCCCCATCGCCACTGTGACCACGGACGCTTCCCGCCTCGGGTGGGGGGGGGGCATTACTCAGGCAGGACAGTCCAAGGCACGTGGAACAATACAGAGACCTCCCTGCATATCAACGTTCTGGAGATGAGAGCGGTGCTGTTGGCGTTGCAAGCACTTCAGAGCTTCCTCCCCGCAGGAACGATTGCAATTCACTCGGACATGTCAGTGGTCTGGTATATCAACAAACAGGGGGGAACCAGATCTTATCCTCTTTGCCGCGAAGCCATGAGAGTGTGGGAATGAGCGATCTCCACCAACCGCTTTCTGATTGCAACGCACATTCCGGGGAGGACCAACATCCTAGCGGACAAGCTCAGCCGCACCCTTCTTACCCCTTACGAGTGGTCTCTCAATCCTCTAGTAGCGAAGCAGATATTCGCAACATGGGGGCAACCCTGCTGCGATCTTTTTGCATCTCCATCAAACGCCAAATGCGACAAGTTCTTCGCTCTAATCCCCCCACCAGGGGAATCTCCAAGAGACGCTCTGGTGCATGCTTAGCCACCCGGTCTACTCTATGCCTATCCTCCTCCTCCAATGATGATACAACTCTTACAGAAAGCCTCGCGGTTGGGGAGCAAGATGATTCTCATTGCCCCATTCTGGCCTCAACAAATTTGGTTCCCTTACCTGTGGTCTCACCTTGTACCCTTGGATTCTAGATCCCATTCCGGATCTCATCTCCCATCCATTGGACTTGCCAACTCCAAACCTGGACAATCTGAAACTGACAGCTTGGTTGCTCCAGTTCCACTCCTAGTTACGACTCCCGGTATCTCTTCACCAGTCAAAGCCATCCTCGTGGCAGCACATAAGCCCTCCACCAGGAAAGTGTATCACAGCAAATGGAAACGTTTTTCCATCTGGGCAGAGCGCCGCGATCTAGATCCCTTTACGGCTCCTCTTCCATCCATTTTAGATTTCCTAACTGAACTCTTTCGAGAAGGCACTAGTTGTTCAACTGTCAAAGTGCAATTGGGAGCCATTTCTCATTATCATGTGGGACATGATACAGGACCCTTGATGTCAGCCAAATTGTGTAAAACCTTTCTCAAGGGTACCTTTTTACTTAGACCTCCTGTAAAAGAAGCCGTACCCCCATGGGATCTTACTTTAGTTCTTCAAGCCTTGACTGCTCCACCCTTTGAACCCGCTGCTTCAGTGGATCTCAAATTCTTGTCATGGAAAACAGCATTCCTTGTAGCCATTACTTCAGCGAAAAGAGTGTCGGAACTTCATGCTCTTTCTGTAAAGCCTCCATACCTGATTTTTCACCCTGATAGAGTGTACCTCAGGATCAATCCCTCCTTTCTTCCCAAGATAGCATCAGAAACCAACATAAACCAATCCATAAATTTACCGGTTTTCTTCCCTAAATATCAAAATAAGGGTGAATACAAGCTGCACTCATTGGATGTTCATAGGCAGCTTCGTTTTTATACTCCTAGGATGGCTGGCCATAGACAATCCGACCAGCTGTTCGTTTCCTTTGCCAAATTTAACTTGGGGAAAGCTATTTTTATCTCGCTGGATTTCCCAATGTATCCT